>NW_019524325.1:0-7487 GCF_002814215.2 Seriola lalandi dorsalis
TTTTTAATACTTTGCTGGGCTGAAGAGCAGCACGGGAACAGGTGTGCTTACTGGGCAGCTCACACAGGTGTCTTGAGTGTTCTTTTTTATGTTGTGGTCTACTGGGGAAGCAGCATGTCAGACATGAACACAAGGAGACTGGACAAGTTGATCAAAAAGGCTGGGTGACTCACTCATGATTGTTGTGGAGAGACGCATGCAATTTACGATTCAGGCCATCCTGGACAATACCTACCACCCTCCACAACATTCTATCAAGACAGAAAAGTATCTGTATCACACCTCAAACTACTACTACTACTACTACTACTACTACTACTACTACTACTACTACTACTACTACTACTACTACTACTACTACATCTTTGACTTGATATTTACTATACAAGATGTAAATAGAGGTGCTACTTGTAGTTCCCTTTATGCTAGGCATAGGGAGAACATGGAAACTCCAAATGTGAAGGCCCCAGATCCAGGGTTTGAACCAAGAACCTTCTCAGGCTGAGGCAACAGTTCTAACCACTGTGCCACCCCATCACAAAGTCATAGTATAGTAGAACATAAAGAAATCATATTAGGAAAAGTCATAAAAACATCATAGTATAGTGAAGCATAAAAATGTCATAAGGCATGAAATATAAAAATACGTCATAGTATAATAAGGCAATAGTACAATAGAAAAGAATGAAAAATCATAAAACATCAAAGTATAATAATGAATATAATGTCATAAAAACGTTATACTATAGTAAGGGATAAAATGTCATCAAAATATCATAAAAATATCAGTGTTGTAAGGTATGAAATATCATGAAAACGTCATAGTATATCAACACAAAAATGTAATAGTAGTAAGGCATGAAATGTCATAAAGTAAAATGTTATAAAAACATCATACAATAGAAAAGCAGAAAATGTCATGAAAACATCATAGTATAATAACAAATAAAGACATAGTAGTAATGCATGATAATGGTAAAATGTAAAAAAGGCATAAAATATTGTAAAAATGTCATAGTATGGTAAGATATTAAATGTTGTAATACATCATAGTTTTGTAAAGCAAAAAATGTTATAAAAACGTCATAGTATAGTATGGCATAAATTCTCATTGTATAGCAAGAGATAAAACAGTAAAAAAAAAAACTCATAACAAAATATGGCTTAAAAACGTCAAAGGATATCATTGTATAGTAAGGCATAAAAATAGCAAAAGAATGACAGTATAGTATGGCAGAAAAATGTCAGTGTATTATAGAATAAAAACATCTAAAAACGTCATAGTATATAGCATGGCATGAATTGTTATAGTATAGTTAGAGATAAAAAAATGTCAAAGTATAGTACGACGTAAAAACGTGAAAAAATATCATTGTCTAGTAAGGCATAGAAATGTCAAAAAAACGACATAGTATAGTATGGCTGAAAAATGTCATAAATTGTCATAGTATAGTTAGAAATAAAAAAATAAAAAGACATCTTAATATAACATGGCTTAAAAATGTCAAAAAAACGTCATAGTATAGTAAGGCATAAAAATGTCAGTAAAGTAAGGCATGAAATGTTATAAAAACGTCATAGTATAGTAAAGCAGAAAAACAAAAATATTTTAGTATAATAAGGCCTAAAAACATCATACAATGTCATAGTATAGTAAGGTATAAAAATGTCAAAAAATATAGTATAGTGAGGCATAAATTGTCAAAGTATTGTAATAGATAAAAAAAGTTAAAAAACATAAAATAATACGACTTAAAAATTTCAAAAAACGTCATAGTATAGTAAGGCATAAAAAAGTAAAAAAATGTCATAGTATAGTAAGGATTAAAAATGTCAAAAAACAACATAGTATGGCATAAAAACGTGAAAGAATATCATTGTATAGTATGGCATAAATTGTCATAGTATAGTTAGAGATAAAAAATAGTCAAAAAATGTCATAGTATAGTAAGGCATGAAAACGTCTAAAGATGTCATAGTAGGGCATAAAAATGTGAAAGAATATCATTGTAGAGTATGTCATAAATTGTCATAGTACTGTAATAGATAAAAAAGTAAAAAACATAAAAATAATAAGACTTAAAAATTTCAAAAAACGTCATAGCATAGTATGGCATAAATTGTCATAGTATAGTAAGGCATAAAAAAGTAAAAAAAATGTCATAGTATAATAAGGATTAAAAATTTTAAAAAAACGACATCATAGTATGGCATAAAAACGTGAAAGAATATCATTGTATAGTATGGCATAAATTGTCATAGTATTGTAATAGATAAAAAAAGTAAAAAGACATCTTGATATAACATGGCTTAAAAATGTCAAAAAAACATAATTGTATAGAAAGGTACAAAAATGTCAAAAAATGTCATAGTATAGTGAGGCATAAAAACGTCATAGAATTGTAATAGATGAAAAAGTAAAAAACATCATAAAATAAAAAGACTTAAAGATTTAAAAAAACGTCATAGTATGGAATGGCATAAATTGTCATAGTATAGTTAGAGATTAAAAAAAGTCAAAAAAGTAAGACATGAAAACGTCTAAAAACGTCATAGTATGGCATAAAAATGTGAAAGAATATCATTGTATAGTATGGCATAAATTGTCATAGTATTGTAATAGATAAAGTAAAAAAACATCATAATATAATATGACTTAAAAATTAAAAAAAAACATCATAGTATGGTAAGACATAAAAAAGTAAAAAAAATGTCAGTATAGTAAGGATTAAAAATGTCAAAAAAGTGTATAGTATAGCATAAAAAAGTGAAATAACGTGAAAGTATAGTAAGACATAAAAACGTGATAGTATAATAAGGCATAAAAATGTCATAGTATCAAAGAAAAATGTCGTAGGATAGTATTACATAAAAACATAAAAAAACGTCATAGTATAAGGCATAAAAATGTCAGAAAAATGTCATAGTATAGTGAGGCATAAATTGTCATAGTATTGTAATAGATAAAAAAGTAAAAAACATCATAATATAATATGACTTAAAAATGTAAAAAAAAACAGCATAGTATAGTATGGCATAAATACATCTAAAACGTCATAGTATAGTAACAAAACATCATAAAAACATCATAATATAGTACGGCATAAAAAGTCATGGTATAGTAATGCACAAAAATGTCATAAGGCTGATTTCGGATTCTCAGCAACCAATGTCCTCTCTCCTAAACTGTCATTCCAGTATGGTTGCTGCAACCCTCCTCCACTTCAGTCTTCATATCCAGTCAGGCCGTGCTCATCATCACCTCTTCCTATTTTCAAGACCACCATCAGTGTCTGGACACCGGGGGGCACTACAATACTTCGCACACCCTCACCCCTGGTGGAGTCTAATCGCCAAGGACTCTCACAGCTTACTTTGTGTTTGTTTTGCACATTGCAATAAAAATTTGTTTGTTAAGCAAATGAGTCTTTCTTTATTGAAATGTCATATTATACTAAGCCATTTAATGTCATGAATGTCAGAGTATAGTAAAGCATAAAAACGTCATAGCATAGTAAAGCAATAAAACCTAATAGTATGGTAAGGCATAAAAATGTAATAGTATAGTAAGTCACAAAAAAGTTAAAAGATATCATTGTATAATATGCCATAAAAACGTCAAAAAACGTGATATTATAGTAAGGCATAAAACTGTCATAGTGTAGTATGGCTTAAAAAAAAAAAATCAAAAAACGTCGTAGGATAGGATGGCATAAAAAGGTGAAAAAACTTCATAGTATAATAAAGCATAAAAAAGTCAAAAAAACGTCATGGGATATTATGGCATGAAAACGTCAAAAAACATAACAGTATAATAAGGCATAAAAATGTGATAGTATAGTAAGGCATAAAAACGTCATAGTATAGTATGGCATAAAAATGTCAAAAAAACGTCATAGTATAGTAAGTCATAGAAATGTGAAAAACGACATATTATAGAATGGCATAAAAATGGGGAAAACGCCATAGTATAATATGGCATAAAACGTCAAAAACAAAAAAAAAAAACATAGTATATTAAGGCATAAAAGGTGATAAAAATGTCATAGTATGGTAAGGAATAAAATGAAAAAGTATAATAAGACTTGAAAATGCCCAAAAAAAACATCATGGTATAGTATGGCTTAAAAATGTCAAAAAACGTCATAGTATAGTATGGCATAAAACTTCAAAAAAACAAAATAGTATATTGAGGCATAAGAGGTCATAAAAAGATCATATTATGGTAAAGAAGAAAAGGAAACAGTATAGTAAGTCATAAAAATGGGAAAAACTACATAGTATAGTATGGCATAAAAATGTCCAAAAACGTCACAGTATAGTATGGCATAAAACGTCAAAAAAACAACATAGTATATTAAGGCATAAAAGGTGATAAAAATGTCATAGTATGGTAAGGAATAAAATGAAATAGTATAATAAGACTTGAAAATGCCCAAAAAAAACGTCATGGTATAGTATGGCTTAAAAATGTCAAAAAACGTCATAGTATAGTATGGCAAAAAACTTCAAAAAAACAAAATAGTATATTGAGGCATAAAAGGAAATAAAAAGGTCATAGTATTGTAGCGAGAGTGAGGGGGATTCCCCCCAGTGAGTGACGTCAGGAGAGGGGACTCCTGGGTTTAAGTATCGCGGGCCGTGTTCAAAGGTGTGCCTTAAACGCTAGTAAGACTAGCCCTGTGTGCGGTGTGGGGAATGTGTGTTCAGAGCAAGTCTTTTGTGTGCTGTGGGTGAAGTAAAGGAAGCCGTGTTCCCTCATGACTGTTGCCTTGTCCAGTTGAAGCCCTCCATCCATTTTTATGAATTTCAAGATATTGTATTAATAAAGATTGATCTTTTTGTATACTACCCCTTTCTTTTGTGTGTTTATTCAAGGGTTCTGACATTTTCAGCGTTTATTGCTGGAGTAAACTCACATTTATTACAGTATGGTAAGGAATAAAAGGAAACAGTATAGTAATTCATAAAAATTTGAAAAACGTCACAGTATAGTATGGCGTAAAAATGTCCAAAAACGTCATAGTATAGTATGGCATAAAACGTCAAAAAAAAAAAACATAGTATATTAAGGCATAAAAGGTGATACAAATGTCATAGTATGGCAAGGAATGAAATGAAATAGTATATTAAGACTTGAAAATGCCAAAAAAAAAACATCATGGTATAGTATGACTTAAAAATGTCAAAAAAACAACATTGTATATTAAGTCATAAAAGGTCATAAAAAGGTCATAGTATGGTAAGGGATAAAAGGACGCAGTATAATAAGACTTGAAAATGCCAAAGAACGTCATAGTATAGTATGGCATAAAAATGTCTAAAAACAAAACATGGTATATTAATACATAAGAGGTCATAAAAAGATCAAAGTATGGTAAGGAATAAAACGACACAGTATAGTAAGTCATAAAAATGTGAAAAACGACATAGTATAGAATAAAAATGGCAAAAACGTCATAGTATAGTAGGGCATAAAACGTCAAAAAAAAAACATAGAATATTAAGGCATAAAAGGTGATACAAATGTCAAAGTATGGTAAGGAATGTAATGAAATAGCATAATAAGACTTGAAAATGCCAAAAAAACATCATGGTATAGTATGGCTTAAAAATGTCAAAAAACGTCATAGTATAGTATGGCATAAAAATGTCTAAAAACATCATAGTATAGTATGGCATAAAAACGTCAAAAAAACAACATCGTATATTAAGGCATAACAGGTGATATAAATGTCATAGTATGGTAAGGAATAAAATGAAATAGTATAATAAGACTTAAAAATGCCAAAAAAACGTCAGTATAGTATGGCATAAAAATGTCCAAAAACGTCAAAGTATAGTATGGCATAAAACGTCAAAAAAACACATAGTATATTAAGGCATAAAAGGTGATACAAATGTCAAAGTATGGTAAGGAATGAAACGACACAGTATAGTAAGTCAGAAATGTGAAAAACGACATATTATAGAATTGTATGAAAATGTGAAAAACGTCATAGTATGGCATAAAACGTCTAAAAAAAAAAATAGTATATTAAGGCATAAAAGGTGATATAAATGTCATAGTATGGTAAGGAATAAAAGGAAACAGTATAGTAAGTAATAAAAATGTGAAAAACATCACAGTATAGTATGGCGTAAAAATGTCTAAAAACGTCATAGTATAGTGTGGCATAAAACGTCAAAAACAAAACAAGGTATATTAAGGCATAAGAGGTCATAAAAAGATCATATTATGGTAAGGAATAAAAGGACACAGTATAGTAAGTCATGAAAATGTGAAGAACTACATAGTATAGTATGGCATAAAAATGTCCAAAAACGTCATAGTATATTAAGGCATAAAAGGTGATATAAATGTCAAAGTATGGTAAGGAATGAAACGACACAGTATAGTAAGTCATAGAAATGTGAAAAACGACATATTATAGAATGGTATAAAACTGGGAAAAACGTCATAGTATAGTATGGCATAAAACGTCAAAAAAAACCCATAGTATATTACGGCATAAAAGGTGATACAAATGTCAAAGTATGGTAAGGAATGTAATGAAATAGCATAATAAGACTTGAAAATGCCAAAAAAACGTCATGGTATAGTATGGCTTAAAAATGTCAAAAAACGTCACAGTATAGTATGGCGTAAAAATGTCCAAAAACGTCATAGTATAGTATGGCATAAAACGTCAAAAAAACAACATTGTATATTAAGGCATAAAAAGGTCATAAAAAGGTCTTAGTATGGTAAGGAATAAAAGGACACAGTATAGTAAGTCATAGAAATGTGAAAAACGACATATTATAGAATGGCATAAAAATGAGAAAAACGCCATAGTATAGTATGGCATAAAACGTCAAAAAAAAAAAACATAGTATATTAAGGCATAAAAGGTGATATGAAATGAAATAGTATAATAATACTTGAAAATGCCAAAAATAGTCATGGTATAGTATGGCATAAAACGTCAAAAAAAAAAACAAAAAAAACATAGTATATTAAGGCATAAAAGGTGATATAAATATCATAGTATGGTAAGGAATAAAAGGACACAGTATAATAAGACTTGAAAATGCCAAAAAAACGTCATGGTATAGTATGGCATAAAACGTCAAAAAAACAACATAGTATATTAAGGCATAAAAGGTGATATTAATGTCAAAGTATGGTAAGGAATGAAACGACACAGTATAGTAAGTCATAGAAATGTGAAAAACGACATATTATAGAATGGTATGAAAATAGGAAAAACATCATAGTATAGTATGGCATAAAAATGTCAAAAAACAACATAGTATATTAAGGCATAAAAGGTGATATAAATGTCATAGTATGGTAAGGAATGAAATGACACAGTATAGTGAGTCATAAAAATGTGAAAAACTACATAGTATAGTATGGAATAAAAATGTCGAAAAACGTCATAGTATAGTATGGCATAAAACGTCAAAAAAACAACATAGTATATTAAGGCATAAAAGGTGAT
>NW_019524325.1:12497-17361 GCF_002814215.2 Seriola lalandi dorsalis
GTGTGTGTGTGTGTGTGTGTGTGTGTGTGTGTGTGTGTGTGTGTGTGTGTGTGTGTAGGAGGGGTGTTCATAACCAACTAGTAGAAAAGACATGACAGATACTGTCTTGTACTGGCTGCTCGCACTGGCGTTAATGGTGTGAGTAGCATTTGAAGCTGAGACTTGCTGCAGGGGCTGAGGGCAGCAGCAGAAGACACTAGTCATGTGAGAGGTTATTAGAAACATTTACATGGCTGTGCATTAGAGAGTCGGGAAGAAACAGCAGTTCCAAGGTCAGGTTAGATCCCCCAGCTCTGTAATGTCATGTTGAACCAACCTCTACCCGACATGCAAAGATCACTGCTGAATCAACATGTCGTTTTTTCTTTTTTCTTTTTGCTCTAAATTATACACAACGCAGCAGCAGCAGGATCACTGTCACTTCATGCATCATACAGCACTTTGTGGTGTGCGTGGAAGCTCTTTTCCCTCTGTCATTACTTGCAGGTCAGACAACACACAACATCTCAAAATAAAACATGAGTGTTGATCAGTATGAGGTTGCTGTACACCATTTCTACCTTTTTCTAGGCATTGTGTGTCTCATATTAGCACAGGATGTTTGTGCAGAGCTTTGGTCTTTGCGTCCTCCATGCTCCCTGCTGGCCTGATGGCCAGATGGGTCAGTGACCGTGTAGCCGGGCTTTGCAGGCCCCTTCTGTTCTCTGTGAGGGTCCACTCATGGGATTGAAACCCCAGAGACCAGAATTATAAAAGCTGGATCACAAGGTAGATGGGTTGCAAGCTGAGCGGAGACATTCACGCACATACGCATTTAGTGCACACACAATCCCACACAGGTACGTTTACGTGCATGGCAGAGAGTGTATGTGCACACAAGCTTGGTGTGTACTACATATTAAAGTCCTGGTGGAGATAGATCTGTCAGAGGGCATAATGTTTTACCGATTACAGTGGAATTAACAAAAGAAAATCTGATTTTATTTAATAAGCCAGAAGCAGACCTGATCTTTTATCATTTCAGACAAGCTGTTCAGGAGGGTTACATTACTGAAGTGAGATTTTTCTTGTCATGTCATGTGGAAATTTAGTCAAGTCATCTTCAACTGTTATTGCAGTCCATTAACTCCATTGTGAAGATACATAATTGATGCAGCCTTTGGGTAGAGTTTAATCAAATGGAGAGTGCTCCACACTCCACCGCCAACTGAAAAATGAGGCACACAATATTCTGCGATGTAGTTTGCGAGGGAAGACTATAATTCACGCTTTGAATTGATTTATAATCATTTGACTGTACACTTCCTGCACAATGCCCAAAGCAAAACTCGTAGCTTTTAAGCTTTTAAAGGTGGACTCATGTGAAGGATTTATGAGCCTGAATTAGGATCAGTAAGTAAATGCATAACCCGAGACACCTGTTTCTGCTAATCTACTCCCAGACAAGCAAACGAAGAAGTGTGGTGTGTGAGTTATTCTCTGTACCTTTTGGGTTTTCAATTTCATTTCATCTTTGTTTGATGTGGATTTCCATCACTCTTCCCCAACTATTCATTTCCATTTCAGTATTTTGCTTCTCTTAGGCATTTACTTTTCTTTGAAATAACAGTGATCTGTGTGGGATGTGGAAATGCATTGTTTATTCCATGCTCCTTGAAATCAAGGGCTTAGCTCTCTAGTTAAATTTCACAGCCAGCCAGCACTTATCTCTGTCAACTCCTGTTTAAGCTACACATGATCCGCCCTGGTTTAAACACAGCTGGCTTTTGTTTGTGCCGTGAACCTGAGCTGCAATTCAATGTTAAAAATGTGCTACTTTATTTCATACAAGCTTCGAAAAGTGAGTTACATCTTGCACGCAGCCAAAGCATAACAAATATGCAACATATTCTTGAGATGTATGCCAGCATTCTGTATTTCTTTTCTCCATGAGTGCATTTTTCTGACAGGGGAAATTGGGGAAAAGTGGCAGATTAGTGCACCTACTCAGCTGCGAATCCTGAAGAGCATTCGTCTCACTCAGCCGTCTTAATAACACAACAGTCAATTAAATCCATGAAGTCAGATATATAATTTTCAAATAATCATTACTGGGGAATTAGAAGTTTGGATATCGAAGAGATGGGAGGGGAAGACGGGGAGGGGACTGCGAGAGAGGTATAACCGTCATTACAGTAGAGGCAAGACGTACTAAATCCCCCACCCAAAGATGAGTGAAGATAAAGGAGGTGACTGAGCTAATTGTGTACTGTCAGAATCCATATCTCTAACGACTGTCAAGTGAGCAAATTTCAAATGTATTCTCTCCACCCACCCACCTCCCCCCAGGAGTAAAAGTGGTGAGAGAGGAAGAAGGAGAGAGAGAGAGGAATAAATACCAGGAGACACTAATGTGATGAGAATGATGCCTGGTCTCTTCCGCTGATTAAAAATGCAATAACGCTGTGACACACAAACACACACACACACACACACACACACACACACACACACACACACACACACACACACACAGTGCAGCCTAAGCAGGGCAAGGAGTAGCTCTGTGGAGCCACAGATAAGAAATGGCACCTAGTGACCCCAAACCAATTTATTCACTCAGAAAAGTAGGGACTGTATCTTTTTCTGAGATCTCTCATAGAAAAACAAACAGCGTTTCAGTTGTAGAGACTCTTCACTAAATTTACGTGTGATCTTCCTCCAGGCGGTAATTAGTGCCTATGAGAAGATGTGGATTTTATGATTCATGTCTAACCACTGGCTATCTTACTGTACCACTAATTATAAAATCTTAGCGTCTCTATGTGCTGGTAACAGTAACAGAGGGAATACAGAGGAAGCAAAAGATGCTGGTAAACAAAAGGCATCATAAGGAGGTTTTGAGAACAAGATGCGGCTGAGAAAAAAAATAACAAGAGGGAAGAGTGTCTTTATCCACCCTGTGTTATATCAGGCTTCAGTTGGTCACTGACGGGAAACAGATAAGGTTTCACTCCGGCTGGACTTGGATAATTGGACATTTATGGAGAGATAGGAGAGCCCAGGGCCCAGGAGCCATGAAACAGAGCTAATCTAGACTCAGCATCAGTAAATTGTCTGTGAAAGAGTGCATCAGGAGTTCTGACAAGATAAAGAAGGCTTTCCTCAAAGGCGGAGCTGGACCAAAGTGACATAAAAACTTAGATAGAAGAGAGCCTGAGCCTTTGATGCGGGGACTTCTACATGTCACATGAAATGTACATTTCACAGAGCAGCAGTGTCACCTTGTCATCCAAATTGGGTCACGCAAACTTGTAATTCTTACAAGGACAGTTTTGACAACTTTGTAACTAGACAGCTCTTAAGAGTCAGAACTTTTTGGCAAGTGTGCACCATGTACATTTTTAAAATCTATTGTTCAGCTTCAAATGTCCCACGCGTAATAATCTGCGACTGACAGTCCTTGGAGTTTGAAACATTTAAGTCCTGGTGGAGTGTGCCTTGCTCTCAGTCCACCATGATTAGTTTCCTCCTCTTTGATGTTTCCCCCACTTGATTCTCCCAGGAAACTGCTGCCTACAAAACAGGTGTATATTGAGCAGGTGGGCTCCTTACACAGGAGCCTTGAGAGTTAGGGACTGGAGTAAACCATACCTCACACTAGGCAGGTAAAAAACATTACTGAACAAGCCATGCTTAGTTTTAAAGATCTCTAAGTTTTTTTTTTGCTTTATATATCAAAAGCCAGAATGCTATTGCTTGTTTAATGTTTCTTCTCTTTTTTGCTGAGCTGCAAATCTAAACTCTGTTCAGCCCCTACTGATTACTTGCACACAGACACTGACACAGGCAATTAATTTGGTGGGGGAGAGGCTAGTCTTAATTGGACATAAGTGGGATTTTTCTTGGCTGTGTGCAACAGAAAATGACAGACTGTGCGTATGAGAAGTAAAGACCATCTGGTCCCACAGGAGCTGAGAGAGATGCCAGACAAATGGAAAGAGAAACAACACAAAACCTGTGTGAGTAAGGATGTCTCTCTCACGCACGCACGCACGCATGCACACGCACACACACAGAAAAGAGAAATCAGCAGCTCTTGGTCATATATCACTTGCCCATGTACCAGCCAAGAGGGAGACGCTTACAGGGTGCAGAAACAGAAGTCTTTCATGCGTGGCCTATTCATGTTTTTATATAATAATCAATATTGAAAATAGGAACATTATGCTTGCAGGCAGGCACAAGAATAAAGAACGGTTAGCTTGTAAAGGCTTGGTCATCAGCAGGACAAATTGATCTGACATTTTATATTATTCGTGTAGGGGGATTGGTGACCAGACTTTGGAAGGAGCAGTGGCGAGAAAGAGGAACAACGGATGAGACAGAGAGAGCAAAGGGTGAGTGAAGGAGTGAGCGAGTGGACATCCTCTCCTCTCCTCTCGCACGGTCTCATCTCTGCATGACAGCACCGCTCAGCGAGCCTGCTAATGTGCCTTGTCATGGAGTGAGACAGTAAACGAGCACATGACATTTCCATCAGTTTACAGAAACCCATAAACAACTCTGTGATTAATTGTACTTATTCATATGTCAGTTAAACACCCCGCACTCTCTCATGCTATGACACACAAACACTCGCACAAACAGACTCACACATGCGATGTGCACAGAAATAACTATGATATGCTGTTGGGTTTAATTGTATAAAAGATAACAAAATGATTTTATTACATGTTCATTATATAACAGATATCACAACATACTTGCATGATTGCTCTGATATTAATGTTTCCCACACCATAATTAGGCATAATGTACCCAGTACGAAACTATGTAAAACAAACATGCTTGCACATACGGGGGTCGGGGGGAGAGGGGAAGT
>NW_019524325.1:17381-58057 GCF_002814215.2 Seriola lalandi dorsalis
AGAGGGGAAGTGGGGGGTGAGGGGGGTCAATTCAACAACAGATTAAAGCCATATTCTGTCATTTAATGAAGCTTAGTCCTGGTAAAGAAAAACAAACCGCAGGAGGATGCCGAAGCTCATCATTTTCAGAATTTATTTCTCTCTTTTTTTCTTTTTTTTTTGTTTACATCAAATATAACAGACATACATTGGCACATGCAAAGTGAACACTTTGTGGTGCTTTTCATTACCATCCAAATCCAATTGAACAAAGACTGGATATCTATTTTTGTACTCCAAACATGAAAATACTCTCAAATATTTACAAAGAAAATATACTTACAATGCCCATCACTCTAACATAATAATCATCTGGGACTGATTTGAGTTGATTTTGGTAAAACAAAATACTGTATGTGGCAGAGCTTGCTGTTCAAGGTCATTAAATTAAACTTCAAGAAAAAAGAGGCACAGAATAAAATCACTTATAAACAATACAAAACAGAAATCAGATAATGGGAACCCCAAGAGAATATGGCTTTAATGACATTTCAAAAGAAAACATCTTGAAAGCAGATCCATTGTCCCTTTTCTTTTTTGCGGTTGTCTTCTTTCGCAGTGACCCCCCTTTTAGCAGGCAAGTTGTTCTCTGTCAGAGAGCGAAGGGGGGCCACGACACAAGCGTAAAACCTACAGTTTGGTTCTGGCGGCCCAACCACACTGGCCTACAGCTGTGCTAGTTTCTGTCAGGACACATGTATCACGTCTGGATGAAGGTTGGATGCTATCCACATAGTCCTGGAGTGCATAGGTACTGCAGGTGATGCTGGGATGCCTGCGCTTGCTCTCCTGTCTCTGTCTGTCTTTCTCTGTTCCGCTATTGCTCCCTTCCCCTTTTTCAATCACAGATAAAGGACAAACAGCATTCATTTTCAAGCAGATCAGATCCTGAGGTTGTTGTAACTCACATATGTTTTCTTGGTTGCTTGACCTGAGAACAGAGTAAAAAAATAAAGAAAAAAGAATCAAGATCAACTTTGATAAAGAAATCAAAAGAAGAAAAAAAATGCATCTCCAAAATGGGTAAGCAGAGGCATTTGAACACACCGCTTTGGGAAACTCGTCCTACTGTGCCATGCATTCTTATCATCAGCTGTGTGCAATCAGTAACTACATTTTCTGAGCCAGTGTATCATTTCGACTCCCAATGCCCCGATGTGAAGCCTTAGATTCTATTTTCAGATGTGAACTAGTGATAAAAAACACAAACACCACACAAGTGGGCACCGAACAAATGCTACGGCACGCAATGTGATCCCAGTCTGGATTGCCATGGAAACATATCTGAATGTGGCTGAGTGCCTAGGTGCTGTGTGTGTTTGTGTGTTCTCTCGTACTGTGTATCTATCGTTATGAGAACCAATTTGAGTTCCAAACCTTCAGAGTGAAGGCGTTTTTTGTGAACTCAGGTCATTCTGGCTTATCATGACTTCTTTAAAAGGCTTTTTTTTTTTTCAGGCAGGAATTGAGTCTCGAGTTGAGGTTAGTCTCTGGATTAGGGCAGGGTGTGGTGTTGTGGTTAAGACTGGGATAAAAAAAATGTCTATGTAGTCCAATAGAAAAGCACAAGGATGTGTATATCTATACACACTTTGTACTGTCTGTATGGTGGAGAAGGTCAATATACATTTTCTTCATCACAGACTTTGCTATAAATACCCATTCTGCTGCTTAAATGTTGCTATGCCGACCAACTCCCATGGGCTATGCAATTAAAGTCGCACCATTTCTTTACAGCAGCATTTTGTAGTCTTGGCCAGCAAGTATGATGAATAAAACATTAGTAAATGTACAACAGAGTCTTTCTGGTAACCATAAACAGTCTTCAGAATGAGCAATCATTTTGGAGAAACCTCTGCTTGTCTGTGTGTGTGTGTGTGTGTGTGTGTGTGTGTGTGTGTGTGTGTGTGTGTGTGTGTGTGTGTGTGTGTGAACACATATACCTATGTGATCATTTAAATTTTTAATATTGATAGCTGATTATATTCATCTCATCCCTTAACTTTTCTTGTTTGTTAGGCTGTGTTTTCCTACCACAGTATTCACTGTTAATGAAATGAATTCCATCTGAAAAGCATGAATGCATCCACACTCGCCTCTTTTGGTTCATTTATATCTGGAAAAAATATACCGGACAGTGAATCGTTCCCTATCTCTGAATTACAGGGTGAATCCTCCCGTCTGAGAGGTGCAATCATGAAGATATTACACTGTATCAATACCAATGGAAATCTGCGGAGCTGTTAATGCTCTTAATCCTATAAATCACTCCAAGTCATCTCATACAGAGCTGATGGGCCCTGAAAGGGAGGTATTTGGCGCTCTGATGGTTACAGAAATTGACGGACAGTCTCCAGGGATGGTCGAGGCACAGTTCAGGTTTCGGGGCGGTCATGCACATAAATTTGCCATTAATAAATGTCACTTCCACTGTCGCTAAAAAAGAAGGGCAAGAGGAGGAGAGAGTGTGCAGGGAGGAGAGACGAGGCGAGAAGACATTCATGTAGGGGAGACAGAAGGTGAAAGACACACAGAACAGATGACACGGTGCACTTTTGGGAGGGCCTCCCAGAGACCGCGTGCCCTGCTTGGGGACATTTGATGTGCTGCTGCGACAGATGTTAAGGTTTCACCCAATATGCAGAATATGTATGTGCGTGATGAGCCACATGTGTGAGTGGCAAGGATGCGTTCCCGATCCCCTGATACACTTGCATCATCTCTCTGACTTAACTCTGTGCGTAACTCTCACACACTGATACACACATTGAAAACCGCATGCACAGATGAACTCTCACGATCGTACACATACACACATACACAAGCTCATTCGGCTCATGACAGATGAGCGTGACAACTGTTGGGTGTTTGGAGAAATTCCCAGGAAAATCTGTCATCTCATAGGCAGAATTCAAAGAGGGGTTGAGGGGCTGGCGCACCTGTGGGTGCCATGATCACTCTATGTGATTAGAAGCATTGCGGGAGAGGAAGCCTTTGGAGCCTCTGATGTGTGATTTGCATGAGCTGTCAATCATCTCCGTCTTCATCCTGACTCCATAGCAACACTGGTCTAAAATCAAGCATTTACGCTTTTTCCTCTCTAAAACCATTTTTAGTGTCGGTGTTGCTCACCTAAAAACAAACACTACATCACCTAACTATGGAGGAATGTAGGCTTCCCCCTCATGTACTAATACCCAGTATTATCTTTGCTAACAGGATCATGCTTACTGTTTCAGATGAAGGGTGGTATGAGTAACACACAGCTACAGAGACAGATTATCTCCCTCCATTCCCGGCGACAAAGCTTCGCTTCTTCAAATCTCTTCACAGAGCAGTTCCCCATCTTCGCTCATGCTCTCTGCCGTGCACTTGGGCTAAAGGTCTAGGCATTTATCGGGAAACAAGATAGCTGGGTCCATTCTATAGGGCATTATACATACTTTTTATCCAGTAGCCACCCAATTAAATTGCTGGAATGAGACTTTCTGGTGATGAAAGGAAATATATGAAAGATACGAGAAAGAATAGAGACATCTCACTCGCTCTTCTAGGGAAATAAAGATTTAAAACCAATTGAAACCTCCACTCTGCAGATATATATGTATATATATATATATATATATATATATATATATATGTAGAGAGAGATCTGAACTCTCGGTCTTTGTGGTCTATATCGTGAACTAATCTCTATAAGCTTTATTCTATAACTCATAGAAAACAAACCGGACAGTGACTGCACCTGCTGTAAGACACAAATACTTGATATGAAACTCATGTGTGTGTGTGATGCTAGCTTTCATAAATATTATCACAATTAGAGCTAACTTATGTGTGACCAAATGTATAAAAGCATTGATATGGTGTTCTTTAATTAACTATTGAACTATTGCATTCAGTTATAAAATAGTAAATAGAATTAGTAAAGTACAGACACACACACACACACAGTATATAAATATATGTATATGTGTATACCAATCTAATAAATGGTTTATAACATGCTACAATGTATTTGTAAGCAGATATAAGTGTTAGGGTTATAAGTATACTTCCATAAGGGTAATCTGGTGTATAAATAGATAATGGATGATAATACAGAAAATACTTTATTATTCTATATTTAAATCTAAATTCATTTTGACTAGAAGTCATCTTTTATGCCTTTTGATCTCATATAAACTTGAATGAGCATGGTTCATGGTGCATATGCATGGGGCTCTGAGGCTTTGTGATTGTCTCACTGGGACACTTACTCATGGGGTCAGCGGCAGGGTTCTCACATAGCTCAGTCTTAGCCTCTCCATTGGGCCTTTCATTGGGCTTCTGGGACAGACGTGATGACATTGTGGCAGCTGTGACCACGGCCTTGAAGCTACGCTTCCTCTTCTGTACGTTCAGCTCAGGGTGGAAGATAATGATGTACACCTTGGGCATGTAGAGCATGCCCAGTGCTACTGAGGCACTGAGGTTCATGGAGATGGTCAGGGTGGTTGTCTGAATGTACAGCTGGAAGAAGACACAGAGAGATAAAAAGTTATTTCAATACAGAGCAGAAAACCTTCACATAAATGGACAGTTCCTTTGTTTGTGGTATGGACTGTGATTTGACTATAAGGCAGACAAATAATTCAGGAGTAGCATTTAAACACTTATCAAGAAAAATGAGGGACAAGGCAGCTATGATGGCTAAACATCTGTGGCCAATTACAGAACAGTCACACTGCTGAGCACAGTGATGAGGCAAAACCTAATAATAACCATTGCCTGATAACAAGATATGAGCATCCAGCAAAAAAAAGTTCATTGGTTGTTGTCCTTTCTTTATTCATTCCCAGAGTGAAGAAAAATCTGACACAGGGAGCAACATCATTAGGGGATGTTGTTTGATATACTAATGTAGTACAAAACTTCCTGATAAGAACTGACAATTTAATTCAGTGATAAAATTCTTGTTTTGATGATCTAACATTATTATCAGATACAGTATGTAGGTGGTCTGCATATTTGCTGTGTGTTGCTGTGGCGAAAAGAGCAGCCATGCGCACGGTAACATAATCAGGAAGCATTTATTAAAGCCTGACCTGCAGCTACTTACTCAAGTCGAAGATGGTTCAAGCGTATTAATGACAATAGCAGAAGCATCACCATGTCTTTATCAAAATGTCCTCACGTGGCCGTTTTTCTACGAGTCCATCCACTCAGACCCTTGACTAGATTGGCAGACGATGACTGCCACATGTTGCAGTCACCTCTTCTCTCCCTTCCCATCGGACGTTGCATCTCTCCACTCAAACGTTCATCAGACAAATCTACAGCCTCTCAGCTGCTTATTCCTCCTCTAACAGTCCCTCTAGCTGCGCCCTTGTTAATGTAAAATACAACAACAGACTAAGTCTGGACTAAGAACACTGTATCTGCATTATACAGCGGGTCTGCATTTGTTTCTCTGCTGCTCTAAATACAGTGGAGTGCAGCCCATGAAAGGCTCTCACTGCGTTAAGTGGTAAGATCATTCAGAAGGCTGCCATTCATGTGAGACTTACACCGCCACTTTCTCTTTCTGTGACATTCTTTTTTCTGACATTACATAACACCTTTCACATTGTCAAATTGTAATTGTGAACTTACATAACCCAGATCCCGGTATTATTCAGGTGAACATGAATTTTATATGGTGACCTCATTAAAAGGTAGTGATTTCACTAAGAGGAAGTGAAGTCAGTAATTCAGCAGAAAGGCAAGAGCCTCTTGTTTCATTTAAGGGTCTTGGAGGAGAAAGAATCACTTCAAGAGGGGGCATTATTGTTTCAAGAGCATATCACCAAGGCGTCCTCACTAATCTTTAGCACTTGAAAGCGTCACTTATATGCTGCCTTCCAGTCAGCCACTGGTAATGTGGATGGGGAGAGGATACAACTGTAAACACATTAGCCACCACAGGGTAGTATCTGCAGAGCAGCGAAATGCTCAGCGATTCACTGAGAGGGAGAAATGTCACCATTTGCATACAGTTTTTCCTGGTAAATAGCACGACTAATGGTAATTTCTCTCATACAAGATGGACCCATTTACATGCCAGTCATGCCTTTGTCTTCCAATCTCCACCAATCATTCAGATGCCTGATATCATCAACATGCCAATACACTCAACTGCTTCTTTCTCCCTCCATCGCCTCCTGTTTCTCTGTGGAGCAGCATCAGAGGCAGTGATCTGGCTGGTGCGCCATGCATTAATAACTGTATGAATATCACAATGCTCTCAGTGCACTCTGTCCTGTGTCACTCGAAGCTGGGTGAGAACAGAAATGTTGCTGTGCCTTCTGAATTTGCAGCCGTTATGATTAGCTATTGGGCGAAGTGATCAAAGCATTGCGAGTAGACATGGCGTCAAATATAATCACCAGAGAATCTCCACCCAGTGCTGTGTTTCCGTGTTTGGTAGTTGGTAACCTGTCTGGTATCCATAGCAACACTACAGAGTTTGGTGCGAGCAACTACACAGGACTGGAATAAGCTTTTAATGAGATTCTGATACCTTAGACGCTGCAATGCTGACCCTATCAGAACTGATTTATTGACCATGCAGGAGAACAGGCGCACAATGAGCATTAGGTGCTTGCTCATACTAATCACACACACAAGCAAACACACCACACACACACACACACACACACACACACACAAAAACGTGTAGGTATGTGGGCTTTTACTCCCTCTAATGCAGCTACGCATGCACACAAACACACACAAACCAAATCCTTTTTCTTACTGTCTGTAATCACCGAGACAGGGTTTTCTTTGTGCCTCTCTATGAGCTTGACCCAAATTCCTAGCCCCTCTCACCCACCACTCGAATGTTTAGCTTGTCACAGAACATTCATAATTAATTCCTGTTGCTTTAACATAAATAAATACATGAAGTCATTTTCACAACCGCTTGGCAACTCTCTATTTATAGCCACAGTAATGATTTATTAACATCCTCATCAGGAATCAAATGGTTGATTTTGAATTTTACATCTCATTGACAAGTCAAATGCCAACATCCAGCCACAACAAATGACATGTCTTCCATTTAGACAAAAGGCTGTTGAGGGTAATTTTCATAATTATACCCACCAGGGATATACTTACTGCAAAGGCAATTTAGTTGGGTATGGTTGAGCACTATAAATGCACACAGTGATAAGGACTTGATTCAGTAAGTGACAATTAGGATGCTCTCTGCCCCATTAGAGAATGCCTTCAATAATGGATCCAGAGGATTTGCAGTCTCCTCTCAACTACCTGGATGTCTCTTGTTCTTTTGGGTGGCCTACTTTCCAGCCCGGCTCATGTCATGAATAACTCTGTCTGGCTTTGTGCTGCAAAGCCCTGTTCCGTATTGGAGACACCGCTTTCTGTGCGGATGGTCTTCCCTCCATTTTGACTCAGCAGAGGAGGTCCCTATTTGTGGACATAGTGATTGGTAGATAAAGAGGCTGTGAGACATATAACCTGCTCTGCCTCTGTTGAACAGGTAGGTGATAATCAAAACAATCTTAGGGCAAGACACTGATTGGTTTCCACCCGTCTTTATTGTGTTTTGTTCATTGTTCTAAATAGGGCCCATATATATCAACCATCCAAGAGGAGGAATGAACTGACTGGACAGACCTTGTCCAAAACTTAAGAGAACTCCAGAGGGCCAAAGATGCTGTTTTGATGAAAACCTAGTAATTGTTGTGGCTGACTTACTGTCTGTACTGCGTACTGGGGGCAGAGGAGAACACATGCTGTGTCTGCAGAAAGCAGTGTCCTCACAATCTTATGCTTTTTTTTAACAAGCAAAATGAAGCTTTGAAACAGTGACCCTGTCAGAACCAACAATTTCCACAGTCATGAATTCAACTTTGATCACAAAAATCAAACTCTGGTCCCATTATGTTTTGGGGTAAGGTTATAAAGATAAATCTGTATTTGAAAACAGTTATTATTATTATAGATATTATATCTGGCATTTACATATCTTTTTCCTTATCCAGATACAGGTAGCATGTTAATACCAGGTGTAAGTGAGGTATGTGTATACTAGGTAAATGGCATATTGATGAAGGTGAAATTTAAGTTATTTATTAAACCTGTTTCCTTTGAAAATGAGTTCATGCTAAACTCTTACTTTCATAACTACAAAACATGCACAGGTAACAACTTCTGTATGAGCAGTAAATCTTCCCTTAAAGTCACAGGACCAAATATTTGGTACCAGTTTCCACAAACACTACAATCTGTCCAAAATCTTTCAGCTTTTAAAAAACATAAAAAAAAAAACAAAAAAAAACTCGACTTAATTGAATATGGAGATGGGTGACAAACCAAAGGAAAAAAACAACATAAAGTGTCATATTAAGGTATAGTGCCACCATGTTCTGCCAGAGCAGCTTCAGTGCTTGCGTGGCATCGAATCTACAAGTCTGTGAACTCCACTGGGGAGATGAACACCATTCTTCCAAAAGATATTCCCTCATTTGGTGTTTTGATGATGGTACTGGACGGCACTGTCTATCACGTCAGTCAGAAATCTCCCATAGGAGTTCGTTCAAGTGGGTTGAGATCTGGTGACTGAGAAGGCCACAGCATCACTTTCATACTCATAAAGACCATTCAGTGATCCCTCTGTGGATGGAGGCATTGTCATCCTGGTTCTCCAGGTTTTCCCTTTTACTTGTCACCCGTCTATGGATTTCTCTTTCTTTCTTTCTTTCTTTCTTTCTTTCTTTCTTTCTTTCTTTCTTTCTGCCAGATTATGTTCATTTTATCATTTCATTCATTTTGTTATTGTCATGTTTTTATTCATTGCTAATATGTATACATTTATACAACAGTTAGGTCAGACCAACTAATTTGATTGGATTAGAGGCATTCCATGAGTGCTGCTCTATAGCAAAGCAGCACTGGGACTTTTAACTACATGTATCACTCCGCTGTGTTCTATTAACCATTAATCACCGTTACATTAACAGTTGTTATCTATCCTAGACAAACTTTGCAAAGATGTATCTATTTTCAGAAATAACATTTGAATTAAATGATAAATGGTTGTCAGAAGAGGATGAAGGGAAGACGCCTGGGTACTCCAGCGCACTCCTGAGGTAACGTATAGAAAAAATAGCAAGCTAGTGTGCACTGTGCAGGTCAGGAAAATGTTAATGTGTTGCGTAGCAACAGTCCAGTACCAGTCCAGTTGTGGAACTATTTGTGTTGGCATTGCCAAAGAAATGATGAAATAAACAAACAAATCATAATCTGTTTTTGCTTATCTAACTAATATGGCGCTGGTAGAACTGTTGTATAAAAGCAATATCACACTTGAGGTCGTGATACTGAATTGTCTTGCATGTGGCCTTGTACCTATGACCGAATCACAGCCGTGCTGATACTCACGTCACTCCCTCTTGCGTGATTTGCTTAAATATATGTATATATGTGTGTATACAGTAGACTTGTGTTTGTTATTTTACATTTGTATGCGTGAATAAATAAAACTAAATTAATTCATTTTAGTATTATAGTTTTGCAAACATGACATAAAACCTACATACACAGAAGTGTAGCTACTTTTTCTGTATTACAGTTTTTACCCATGTCTAATACTCAAGTGAAAACGACAACACATCATCTTAACCTCTACTATGCAGCTCTGAGTGGTGTAAAACAGCGATGTTACGCTTTCCCCCTTGCTTGATAAATAAATACAGGCTGGTGGTCGTGGTATCTTCTTCATCTTGAGGGATGTTCAGCACGTATTTTCAAAACTAAAAAATATAGCCTTTTTGCTTTTCCAATATACTTGACCAGCTTTAGCCTTTTGTCTACAGTCTGCCATAAGTGTCGGGTCTAACTCTTGTCAACTGTAGTTGTTTGTGGAGAGACAAGAGGATTAGAAGTTTCAATTTTCATTTTCCCTGCTGAAAGATAGAATGAGAACATTTTTGCAAAGTACAGTTATTCATTGCTAATGATACATGACAGCACGGTCCATCTTCAAGAAGTTCATGTGGTTACAGGAGACATCTCACAAGAGCCTAAGTGGTTTCCAGACATTTATTGAGATTCAGTGTGTCAAATTTATCAATTTATCATGTGAATTTTATTGTATGGTATGTGAGCTTTCATGACCTGAAATTCTCTTTAAAGAGTGATTGAATTTTTGTGGGTGTTTTACTAGAAAGTTTCTGCACCTCAGGGGAAGTGTTTCATTATATCATCATCCTACTCTTCTGAACTGGAAGAAACGTTCTGTTTTGTGGTCAAAGACGTTACAGAATAAGAGAATTCTCGTGTTCACTGACAGCATCCCTTTACATTTAGAGATTGTGAACACCATTTTACACATCTCTGTGATGTCTGGTTGTTCAAAAGTCTGTTTGAAGTGACTCCCGGGCCTGGAATTTGTTTCAAAACTGGGCTGATCTCTAGGCCCGAGGATAGATGAATTTGGATGCTGGTGACTCTCACAGTCATTAACTTGAGAGTGCTGAGTAGTTGACTGAGCACATGCAGGTGCACGGGAGGCAGAGGGGGCGTGGGGGTTGCTCTGTGATCTTTTGTTACCATTTTCGCATGGCTTCCCTCAACATGAGTTTGGATGGGCAAAACAGAGGGAGGGGGGAGGGGGAGTCACAGGTGTGGAAAATAAGGGCATCTAAATGGTGTTGAGTTAAAGAAACGCCACTCAGTGCAGTGACAACTTCTGCTGCAATACAATGTAACAAAACAACGTTAGGTCAAACAGGCAGCTGATTTTTAATTTTTTTGATTATCATTGGCAGCTGGCATCATATCATCTCAGTGTTTTCATAAATCTTCTGATATTGGACAACCTGGGGTGAGAGAGATGACTCAAATCTGTGTGGGTGTTCAGCCACATCTGCACATAAAAACACCATAGGGCAAGGTACTTTAAGAGAGCATAAAGCATCACATTTAGCCTCCACTAGTTTATTCATGTGCAGATCTGCACACAAGCAACAACAGCATAAATCTCACCTGTCACCTAATGACACTATTTTTCACTATTTTTGTACCATTGTTTTAGTGAAGTATTCATGAAGGAATCTTATAAGCCAGTGAGTACAGTCTTTGCAGAAACAGATGTGAGGAGCGAGTGTTGTAAACTTGAGCATAAGTAAGCTGAAATGATGGATAACATCGCTTCACTTCACCTGAACTACATACGCGCTGCTTTCGCAGAGGATGTTATCAAGACATGCAAAGGCACTTCTCACCAGCAGTGGCTGGGGAGTAAGCAGAGATGCACCCACAAAGCCCATTACACCAAGATGCTGTGGTGTGAACTGGAGGTGAGTGTAAGGCAGGAGCTGGTGTGAAGAAAGAGTTAACAGCATAAAGGGGAAAGATAAACACATTACTGCCTCGCTAGTCGCCACGAGTAACATAATGAACTCCTAATCGCTGCTGAGGGTGTAATTCATCTATGAAATCAGCAGCAAATTGAGATGAGGAAAATCACTTTCTGATCCATCTCATGCGGTAGCTTAGCAGGAAGGATATTGAACGGTGTGCCTCTCAAAAGGTTAGGAGTAACACTTTCCTGTCAGCATCGATATTCTGTCAGTGGAAAACTTCCCCGCCGCTCTGTCTTGCACACATGGCCTGCCAAGCAGCATGCGCAGCTCATGAGTCCAGCAGATGAATGCATCTGTATTCCGCCCAGTGCCGGCCAGATAAGCAATGACTAGCACAGAAGGTCAAAGTGTCATATTCTCAATCAACTCCAGAAGCACCCAATGTCAAATGCTTTGTTGAGTGGTGCGCAGCTGTCAGGAGATGGAATGTGTTGAATCAAACTTCTATTTACCCCCCCATTTCTCCCCGTCTTCCTCCTCCTCCTCCTCCTCTAGCACCTCATGCTCCTCTTCTTCCACCTCCTCAACCCGTTTGTCTCTCTCTCCAGAGTAAGGCATAATACTATATGTTGAGCCTTAGGCATGAGAGCTAAGATAATGGCATCTGGAGCTGCGGGCATCCCCACCCGTATCACTCCTCAGGCATTTCAGTATTCTTGGTGCTTAACATCCAGTCTCCCTCCGCCTTGATATGCCTTTTTCTGTCTGTGGTGGTCCGAGTGTGGGTTTCCATGCACATCGGAATCATGTGAATATGAAATCATAAGAAAATGAAGCAATAACTTATACAGTCACTAAATGTGTGTGTGAATGTGTATTTGTGTTTTCGTTTTGTGTTTGCACAAATATGCATGTGTGCATGTTTGGACAAGATAAAAACAGGGCCGAAGGAATGAAAGGGAAATTTGTGAGAGGAGGGAGAGAGACAGACAAAGAGAGGGGTGGTGACAGAGAGAGAGAGAGAGAGAGAGAAAGCAAAAGAGAAAGAAATGACTCACCTTCTCTGCCGACTGGGCTGTGCCAAAGAAAATCGGGATGAAGGCCAGCCAGACTATGCATGTGGTGTACATAGTGAAGCCAATGGGCTTGGCCTCATTGAAGTCTTCTGGTACGTCCCTTGTCTTGATGGCATAGATGGTGCAGGTCACCATCAACAGGATGCTGTAGCCCAGTGAGCAGATTATCTGTAGGTCTGTGATGTCACACTTCAGCACACCGCGGGCCAGCATGGGGTTTATGGTTTTCTGCTCATCGTAGTCGACGATGGTGTTTGGTGGGTCCACAGCAAACCACACCAGCACGCCCAGCAGCTGCACGCAGATCAGACTGGAAGTGATGGCGATCTGGGAGGTGGGACTGATGAAACGCGGGGCCGTGACCGTCTGCTTGCCCTGCTCGAAGATCCGATAGATACGGTTGGTCTTGGTGAGCAGTGCGGCGTAGCTGATGCACATGCCCAGGCCCAGGAAGATCCTCCTGAAGGCACACACAGCCACGTCAGGCTTGGCGATCATGAGGAAAGTGATGATGTAACACAGAAAGATGCCCGTTAGCAGCACGTAGCTCAGCTCCCGGCCCGACGCCCTAACAATGGGTGTGTCATTGTAGCGTATGAAAGTCGCCATGACGAAGATGGTGGCGATGATGCCAAGCATGGCCAGGAAGACGGGGATTATCGCCCAGGGGGAGTGCCACTCCAGCTTGACGATGGGGATGGGCTGGCAGGCGGTTCTGTTGGGGTTGGGCCTCATGTTATAGGCACACAGTCTGCAGGAAGTCTCGTCGTACTGGTACTGGTAGCCATCACACAGCTCACAGTGCCAGCAGCATGGCATGCCCTTTACCCTCTTCTTCCTTTCTCCAGTTTTGCAGGGCAGACTGCACACAGAGATCGGCACATCCTGCTCCCCATCTGGCCACTGAAGCTCCTCCAGCTGGGAGAGAGATGACACACAGCGCAGGAAGAGAAGGTTAGCAACAGAGAGATAAGCCAGAGTTACCACCAAAGATAAGAAACCATGTGGATGGTGAAGATTACCTAAAATGATGCAAACATTCATAAACAGCTCCAATGCAGCTTATCAACTGGCCACTAATTACTACATTATGAATCTCATGAAATTACACTATTTGCAACAACAAAGTGCAACGCAATCTTTGAACATACCTAAAAAAACCCAAAAAACTTCAGTGTAGTCAAAAATAACAAAAAAAAAAAAAAACGATTAACCTAACACAAGTACAACATCTTTCTTGCCAATTTCTTAGAGGGATTGCCTTTTCTAATACTTGAAAGTAATTGAAATCACCATGGCAACAGAGCTTACCTTTGTTCAGTGAAATAAAAATAAAGAAATGTGAAATGCAAAAGACATTATGTTTTAATACAGGAGTCAGTGAGGTATGAAATATGTGATGAGAAGGAAGGAGAATGGGATTTGGGATTGCAAAATGCCTCTTTTAGACTTTGCAGAGCTATTTCTATTTATGATCTTGTCATCAAAATGAAAAGTGCAGTATACAGAAACACTGAAGAACTATCTGGAATTCCAATCCAATAACTCTCTGAGATGTTTCATGATTTAAGCTCAAACTATAGTTTGAACGTACAACTCAGCCTAAATTTTTTTTTAAGGCTCTTACATGTTTTGTTATGGTGCTCAAAAAGCTTTCATAAAACTTTGAGCTGATCTTTTGATTTATTATGAACGTGTACTGATCCGTGGCTCTGAAAGCACCAGAAGATTAAAGATACGCCAACATGATTCAGACAGTTTCACAGAAATATACAGTATCAGACATGAACCAAAATAAATCTACTGGAGTTCAACCAAAAAAAAAGAGCAAAAAAATATGGAAATCCAATTTTTTTTATTGTCTACTAAAACTGCTGATATCATAAAAACAAATGTTTTGAGTGAATGAGTATTAAAATCACAAGAGCTGCATAAAATGTTACTGAAAATGGACACAAATTCATTTTTGTTCAAATTTGAACACACATAACACATAACTTAAAGAATTAGTTTGACATTTTTAGAAGCGTATTCTATTTTTTGCTGTGAGTTAGCTGAGCAAATCAATACCACTCTCATGTCTGTCTGAATATGAAGCCACCAACAGGAGACAGTTAGCTGGAAACAGCACCAAACAAAACACCAATGTATTTAATGTCAGGTAATTAATCCATACAAAAACTGACTGCTGGTTGCCTGGCAATGTCACGGTGACTATATGACCACAGGAAGACTCCCAAGAAATAGTCTGGCACATAACCCATGTTAAACCACAACTTTGTCATTTTTTACATTTGATAAACAACAAACAAAATATAACGTGCTAATTGGTGAGTTTTAGGGGGCAGTAGTCACTCCTTAACATAAACCTCAGCAGGTACAAATACCATCACATATAACATGAGTCCAGCTAAGGATACAAATAGCATAGCCTCCTCCAAATGTTGCAACTAACAATAATTGCACATACAGAGCTGCAGCAAAGAAAGACACACACACACACACACACACACACACACACACACACACACACACACACACACACACACACACACACACACGCACGTCTGCAGTTTGTTTGTGTTGTGTGTACCTGTATGACAAATGCGTTGTTTCTGTGGTGTCTGGGCAGATTATCATCTGCCATTTATCTGGGGGCATGAAGGTGCCATTTGTTATTTGGACAATGAATGGTGCTCTCTGGAAAACCTCCCGATTACACCCAGTGTGGAAACAGTAATGAGACCAACAGCTCTGTTTCCATGGAGACCAGAAGCAAGATTTTTGACACCTTGGACTTGTACGGTTGCTATAGTTTTCATTTGGGTTTTGCTACAGTTGTTAATTTTACAGTTAATTTGAGCTTTTGTGAGCCAGAACATCGTAACATTGAACTTTTTTATCGATGATCAGGATGCTCATTCCTGGGTGACCTTTAAATTAGATTCCTCTTTATGTGGTAGTGAATAAAGTAATACCTATTGCATTGGAATATAATTGTATTGTAACAGCATTTGGTTTGTAATCACACTTAAACAGAATGAAGCACAAATCCCCAGCAACAGACATTGTTCCACCTGTGCTATCAAATCCATTCGGTTGTGTTTAATTCTTGTGATCTCGAGAACCATTATGCAAATGTTAACTCATCTGTATGTAAATCTCATGTTTTGTTTTTTTTTGTCACATAAAAATACACAGAAATTTCAGCTCATTTTCATCCTTTCATTCAGTATAGGTTATTTCAACCAAGCTCTGCACCTACTACTAATATTAGAAAGTTTTTTTTTTTTTTTTTTGCAAGTAAATTAAAGTTATTTAAAGATTCCATGAAATGAAAAATGTCTCATCTATGCTTTTATCCCATGGGTTCTACTATTTTTTCTATGTGCCAAAAAAGTCAAATAAATTACATTTTCAAATAGTTTTATATTAAAATCCTTCCGTTTTCCTGTGAAGTAGCAAGAGCTTTCATATGATTGATCTTACACTCTGGGGTGTACCTTAAATTCCCTCAGATAAAATGCGATCATGGATTTTGAGTCCCATCATGTACAGTAAAACCTGCAGGAGAGCTGCTGAGCACCAGGAGGAACATGGGAGGTGTGTATTTAGTTGTCAGTTCCTAACAACATCAACATCTTCAGCAGCTCTCTGCTGCCAAAGACTGAACATATACAGACTGACACTTGGGTTAAAAACATGTTCTTTCTCTTCCTCCCACTCTCCTGCACCGTCTGTCCTCCAACCAATGCAGTGGTAGAGGAGTGATCTCCAACAACAGAGCAAGAGCTAAGCTCACTGTTTTTTTTATGCTTTCTTCTCAAATCGAGTCCCCTCTGATGTTTTAGTCCTGCCCCAACATCCCTTTACAAGTAGAAACATATCAAACCTTTTAAATAGCATGCAAAATATGACAGACTAAAATTACTGCCTTTTATCCCCCTTCACACTCTGATTTTAAAATCTTCTGTTGGTTTAATTGCATGTTTTTTTACTCTTCTTAAAGGCATCTGTTGGGATAGTGATAACCTTTGAGAAAATCATGTTTCAAGTGCAACTATAAAAACTTCTTCTATTAAATAAAGTATAAAAGTATCTTAATGTAGGAATGTGGAATACGTTTAATTATCGGATTACATTAGTAAGCAACACATCGACAAGAATGTGTGTATGAACATGTTTCTACATTGATTGTTGGAGGAAGAATTTTGGAAGATTTATCTGCTGCGCAAAGAGTAACACTTTCTTTTTCTTGCTAAATTGCACAAACAGATTCATCTTCTGCACCTAAAATACATCAATTAGACTGTAAGTAAAACACATCTGCACCTGAGCTCTCTCCATATTTGAGATGCAAATAATGTGCAACCCCTTGTCACATAAGAGATTTCAATTTTGGAAAACATAAAAAGCATCGCTGAGTGTGGATCTCCTTTTTGGATACAAGCATACAAACAACATTTATAATTGGGTGTCGGTCGTTTGTGTGTTCCCAGTATCAGAAAACTGTCATACCCTGAGCTGGAGGGTCTCCACCCACTGTCCTACCATCTTATACTCTGGGGTGGAGGAATTGGTCATCTGGAACTGGAACAGGTCGTAGCGCCCTGGAGCATCGCCATTCTTGTTAAACACAACAGAGGTGCCGGCGCTACCTGTTCAGAGCAAGCAGCAGAAAAAACAGCAAAAGGACAACAGAAAAGAAAAGTGTTAGACAGGATACAGCATTTCTTCTAATCAGAGAAAAACATGAACTTTTAACCCTTTGTCTCTAACTGGGTGGTGGCCTACATGGACCACACAAAAGGATCACAGAGTGTGTGCCTGTTCCTCCAAACGCTGTGACCTATATCTTGAACCTTCATGATAATTAGGAACAAGGAGGCAAGCTCCCCACTGACCAATAAAGCCGTTTCTCACCTGCTTCCTATGCATCATCATGGCTGCACAGTGGCCACTGGGGGAAGAGATTTTCTCATTCAAAACACGGTTGGTCATGTGGACTCTCAGCTGCACTCTAATATCAGAAATTGACTGCTGTTTAAAATGAGCTTATACCTCCTCGGGTTAAAAGTAATGCCTTTCAGTCACACAGTGGACAACAACAGGAGATGGAAGGAGGATAAACAGGTCAGCCAACGCATCATACGGTCCCCATCTGCTCTCAGTGTGGAGCAGCCTGTCTGAAGATTTCACTAATTAGCTTAGAGAGGACTGCGGACACCTGAAACACTACGCATGAGAAAATGAGTTTTTTTAAACGTGTATTTACGCGTGCACGTCACTCAATAATATGAGCCACATGACTGCAGAGTGCGTGCAAGGTAGCGTGTGAATGCAGATGTCACTCAACATGAGATCTCCCTCGCAGCAGAGAATGTTGAATGGCGTTAATAGGAACAATGGTTGCACTTTATTTTATACATGAGGTCTGCATTGTTGATGAGGTCATTTCTACCGTCACACAATGCCGGGAGAGAATGAAAAACGGCTGCTTTTTACAAGTCTGTTCACCTTGGCACCGCACACAGTAGCTCATCAGCACAAATGGAGATACCATTTTTGAAATGGGACGGGGGGAGTCTGACGACACTTGGCATGGGAATTAAGTACTTTAATAGCTCTGGCTATAAAAAGTGTAGAGAAAGGACCAGGAGCATATGTCCAAAACACTTTTGGGAGCATGTTGTCTTTTGTATCTAGAACAGAGCTCATGGCTTTCGGATGGAAGGCCACTCCACCTTTTCCTTAGTTTTCAGCCAGAAGGGAATTTTATCTCCCTCCAGTTTTTTTTTCCAAGGACATTTGTCATTGAACATTCTACAAAAGTTTCAAGGCAAAGGACTCTTGTAAAACAAGGAAGGCAGAGGTAGCAAGAGGGAAAAACTCGTTTCAGGCCCGAGAACAAGGGCCATTTCAATAAAATACTGTGAACAAGCATCCAAATTTCCCTTTTTGACTTTGTGACACTGTTGTGCATTACAAGTGTCCGTTTATAAGACTTAAAGTGTCCATTTCCATGTGGATGCAGAGCCACAAATCTCTCATTATCTGCTGTTATGCAAAGTGACAGCGCACATATTCCACATTATGTGGAAATGGCACCACTGGAGTCGTTTGACCCATCTGTCTTTCCGTTTAAAAGCAGAACACTAATTCATCAGTACCTGTGTGTCAGCACAGAAAATGAAGCTGGACGGGTGTTCAGAATGAATTCGACAGTACTTGTGAAGCCCATAGTGAAAACTCTGTCAATATGGAAACCAAACTAAAACTCGGTGGGTGGCAGTCACCGTCCTGTCACTTCTGTTTCCACCAAACAGACGGCAGACTTGTTGACACAGCGTAAAAAGATGTTGACAACATATTGACTCCTGTGAGCAATAGCTGTGACAGGGTTACCATTCTTACTCCACGCCCCAGCAAAAATATACAGCTCACACAAATACACAAACACACAAAGTCATTCAGTAAAGTGACATGAGTGATTGGGCACTTGGCGCTCTTCAGCTTCGGAGAAAATAATTAAGTAGTGTTTCTGTGTGTGCAGATAAAAAGGCATTAGAAATTCCTTCCTATTTTCTATTGCCTGATATTTTCAAGGGAACAAAATGGTCTGCACGGACTCCTTAGCGAGAGCGCTGTCTAAGATGAAAGATTTATGCATTTGCATGTGGCTCTGAACTAAGACATGACAAAAGTGCAGTGTTGCTGTGCTGTGCTGAGCAGTGTGGGTGGACTGGGGATCCACTGCTGTGTTTCTCTCGGATCATTATTCTCTCCTTTTCCCCCCCCCGTCCTCACTCCTCAGCTCTATGACTCCGGCGCAGTGGGGAGATCAACAAAAGGAGGCTTGCACTCCTTCACTCTCAAACATACATTAGCAGTGGCACATACACAGGATAATGTGCATGGTTCCAGTCTGAATGTAATAAGGGGCAGTGAGATATGCCTGACGGAGCCGCAACAGAACAACCTTCAGTCGCCAGTAAAAAAAAAAAAAAGGTTTCAGACTATAATAGCAAGACAGGAAGAGGAGGGGGAGGTAGAGACAGTGGAGATCTTAATTTCGACTCAGGTGAAATGAACCTCCCTTTTTGGTCAGAGCCACACCGACTTAAATGTTTTTCTGAGGCAAAAAAATCCAGAAAAGTCAGCACAAGTCCAGATGGTTATTGAGACTGAACAGCAGATTCTCAATCCCATGCATAAATCTGCACTTAGTTAAGGTCACCATGAATTTGAATCGCACTGCTCAGGAAATTGCATACATTCTGTTTCTTTAGTTCCACCTTAAAGACCGAGGGCTTCTCGCCTGCTGGAACTCTGCACTGCTGCCGCAGCCACAGTGGTAAACAAAGGCAGGCAGCTCATTGCTTGAGCTCTCTGACAAAAGTTTGCCGTCACACATTTTTGTACATAAATAATTATAAAGATAATTGTTGCAATGCTTACACTGAAATGGCAACAAGAAAGAAAGAGCACCATGTCCCGTGTCAAGTGATATAGTGATTGTTTTTTTTTGGCAACAAATCTCATGAAAAAAACTAAAGCAATGAATCGAATTGTCTGAGCCAAAGCAGGATAGTATATATTCCCCAGTGCCATAGACCTCCATCAGTGAGCCACGCCATTGCACTGGATGGCAAAGGACAAGTAACATTAGCTTGTTTTAGTAAATGACTCGGCCTTTTAAAAAAAAAAAAAAAAAAATGAAATTAGGTATTTGTGACTCATTTGTAAAGAGTTATGTCTTCAGTGTGACCAAATGGAAAGTGTTGAGAGATGGACTAATGCATTTGGTCTTTTCATGGGATTTGAGCCTTATCCTACATATAAAGCAGGTAAAAATGTCAACAGTTGGTTTCAGACATTTGAATCACTACCTACATGAAATAAAAAAAACAAAAAAACAAAAAACAAAAAAACAAGCCAATCAGAGCTCTGTAGACAGGATTAAGAATGGGGATGATGGATGGAGCACTCTAGAATAAAACTGTGATTCATATTTGGTAAGTGTATAAACACTGCAAAGCAAAGGGCCACAAATAAATAAAAGAAAAACACAAATACAAACCAAGCAGTCCTTTTCATCCGATACCTGATCTGACCTTTTGTATTGTGAAAGGCAGACTTTTGTGTAGTAGTATTGCAACACCTCTGCTTTTTGAAGAGAAAGACGAGTAAGCCACAAGGTCAATCCATCCATCCTTTAGCTTCCTATGTTCAAATCATTCAAGTGTGTCTCTTGAAGTAGGGCAATTTGAGTGTCCTGCTTTTTCAGTAAGAACCTTTTTTATGCTTCAATGTGATTCAACCCTTCAGTATTAAGTGAAGTAATTTTGATTGAACTTAGTTATAAAACTTCAATATCATGCCCTCCAAAACAAATTCTTTGTATTTCCATGGTTGAAACTGGAATGCATAGACTTCAGCTCTACAGGCACTGAAAAGGGGCATTGTGAGACAAACACACATAATACACACAGCGCATTTAATTACAAAAGAAAAAAAAACAAATATATATCACAGCTCAGGGCATTATAGTAAGTTATAGTAAGATCAGTTAAAAAAGAAAAAATAGAGAGGAAAAAGAAAAAGGAAAAGCTCCCCCCTGAACTCCTTGATATTAACGACCAGGTAGAGACATATCCAAACATGATGCAGAATATATATCCTTATATATTGCTATTGAATGCAGAGGATTACAAAATCTAGCTGGCATCCAATCAATGGACGGCGAACACTGAAAAATTTAAATTATGCAACCATTATCAAAGCCTCTGTTTTGCCTAATGTTGACGTGGCTCAGTGCTGATTGGTTTGGGCAACACAAAGTACTAATTTAGTCTGATTATCAGACAAGAAATGTAATTGTTCAAATTCCTCAAGTTCCACCCCTTTCAATTAATAATAGCACTAGAAAAGCAGGGTCAAGAAGAACAGCATGACTTGATCACTGCTGCCACAGTTTGTTCTTTATGAATAATGGATTCATTTAATAAAAGAAACCTTGACAAAGTGTTTATACGTTCTGTAGGAAAAGCTTTTTAAAAATATAAGTAGACTGTCTGTGGTGTGTCTGTGTTGTTTGGTTTATTCATTCATTTAACCCTGATCCTTTTCAGTCATGGGATGTGTGTAGGTGTATAAGACTGCACTTCATATTAAGTGTGAAATTTTGTGTTTGGAGTATAGACTTATAGACTTAAATGAGCCAAAAAATAAACAGTGAAATGCAGGATTTGAATAGGATCATTAGTATAATATGCCTATCCCAGTAAAGTACATACAGGTATACATTTCCCACATATACCATCAGTCATCACCAGTGTTATTTTAATACTTAAAAGAAAAGAAACAGTGAGCTGGGTCCACCTCTAAAAGTAGGCCAGTTTTCTGAGGAGATTACGCTGATTCCTTATTTCAAACAGCTGAATCTTAATCTAGAACATTTTGTGAAGAAACATTGCACTTCAGAAGAGCCTCTAATGATCACTGGCTGACATACATGCCAGCACATTTGTAATGACAAAGGCTTATCTTGTTTTAAACTCATCTCCCATTTGGCTCTCTTCCCCCCACTCACTCCTGCACTTCACAGCATTTGTCATTAATAGCTATTTTCCATTAATTGTTTATTATCTTGTACATCTCTATCTGCACAGGGCTGAATTATGTAGAGGTTCAAGTAGTGGTGGACCCATAATAAATCACATTGGCTCAAAATATTCCACAGATGCAGAAAGTGTTGTGATGCTTTTGACTAGGAATGAAAGTATGCAAAATTAAATTGTAGCCAGCTCACAAGCGACTGCATATGATGTGTAAAATAAGGGAAGTGGTACTTTATGCATTTATTTACTATTATTACCTTTTTATAGTCTGAAACTGGGATGATATATTTCATCTTGACACAGGAAACTGATGTGGACACACATCACCTTTGAGGAAAATACATCCACTGTAAAATCTGTCTGGTAAATATGTAATGGAAGCAAGAGGATGATTAGCTTAGCAGAGCATAAAGACTGGAAAGAGCTTGCCTGGCTCTGTCCAAGGGTTAAAAAATGCCTATAATATATATTTATCTTTGTCTATTTAATCCATTTGAAAACCAAATGCCCAGGTAATAGTCCATAAAACCATAACTTAATTTTTACATTTTGTACTTTTGTACAGATTAAACAAACAAAATGTAGCATGTTTCTTAGAGTTGGTTTCAGTCTCTGTGCAAAGCTCAGCTAACCGGCTGCCGGCCACAGCTGCATATTTACCGTACAGATGTGAAAGTGCCATCCATCTTCTCACGTGAGTCTCGGCAGAAAACAAAAACGTTCCTTTTAACTAATGTACTCGGGTCACTAGGCTCAATTCAGCTCATATACCGTGAGAGATAAAATGATATCATTGCAAAGACATCATTGTTTTATCTCATTTGTTTTTAGATGTGGTTCATCCATCTTGTGTTCCTCACTTCTACAGTATGCTCCATTATTCTGTATCTCCACATTAAAGCTTGAAACATAGTGGACGAAATACATTTCATGCTGTTCAATAAAACAACAGAACAGAGTATATCTGCAGCGATGAGTAACCAGTAACTAATTTTAACTTGCTTACTATAAGATGTAAAATGTCCTTCAAAACTGAAGTAGATAGCACACGACTTTGCTTTTCTTACCCACACAGTCTGTAGGCATCTGTTGTGTAGACTTCTGCAATGTGTCACTCACCGTTGAAGCTGGTGTTACGTATGTACTTCAGCAGAGTCTTTCCGTCGGCAGACTCCATTTGTGGACAGACGCCAAGATGATCAGGACACAAGTCCCTGTGCATGTTGTGGAGAGCGTGGGCCATGGCGTACACCGCGTCAATCACAAACTGTACCTTCCCTTCCTGCTCGTACTTGGAGTTGATCCCGATGCGCTCCTGGCCTGAGGGAAGAAAAAGGAAGAGGAGGGCTAACAGCCAAATACACCCTGAGCCATTAGGCATTACATTCTCTCAGCGCTCCCTGTCATCTGCAGCTTCATTTTTATTCCTCCATTTACCGTTTGCTGCCAGTCACTTCAGTTTTGATTTTGAAGGCATTACACCTAAAGGGACAATGTGTCAAAGGAAATAAGAAGACACATTTAATTCCCAAGTGGAAAATATCAAGCTGAACTGCGAGACAAAGTGTTTGTGACAAATACAGCGGATTCAGATTGACTTGCTGTGGTGTATTACGAAGTAATTGGCTGCTGAGAATGGACGTCGTTTGCCCCATCTGCAAGATGATGAAGATCACCGTGAACTTTAGTAACATACTCTTCCACAGTGGCTTCCTGCTCTTTATATCCTCCTCCCAGTGTACTGCCCTTTTGCTATGGGCTGCTGCAAAGGTTTTTGCCTCATGCTGCTGATACACTGCTTGAATACATAATGTACAACCTCTGCTGGATTTTTGTTTTTGTTACAAACTGAAGAAGCTATTTTATCCTCCTGGTAGATAAAAGCTGCATTTCAACGGGTGAATGGAAATGATAACAGCAAAAATACTACTGTTACTTTTACTAATAATAATGATCATCATCATGATCATCATCATTATCATCATAATTATAACATTCAAGCGCCTGGATAATAAAAATGCACCATCAAGAAAATAACGGCAAACACTAAAAGACAATTTTCTCTTCAGTGAGAGCTGTTCATAGTTCCCGTGGAGAGCTCAGTGGAGGAGCAGATGATGTTAATAGGACGCATATAAGGGTGTGGGAGACTTGCATAGAGTGAGGGAGGTCAAAAGCAATCTGTGCTGACATTTCATCCCATTCCTCAGAACTTAACATATATTTCAGCCCACACATAACCTTTTTGGTTTTCCGAGCTCTGCATAGGGTGCTCAATGGACAGCCTGTGAATGCAAAAGCCTCCCGTTAGTATAACATTCATAAATATCAGCTTGGCTTGAGGTATAAAAAAAAGAAGAGAATATAGTGACAGCTATTTTCAGAGGAAATGAAAAAAAGATAAAAGACATTTATAGTCATTTTTATAGAGCGTTTGTGGGACTCACTAAGTGGACGAGCGTCTTCTGTCTTTGACGCATGACAGACGACGCTAAACAGGAGATTATAAAGGAAACAAAATCCCTCAGCAAACAGTAATTTGTGTCACACTGCTATTACCATCATCACGTATGCAAGCAAGATTAATACAGCATCCCACATCACAGGCATCATCCACGTAGATAATACATGCAGTGAAATGCCAGTCACAGTGCTGGCAGGCAGAGTTTAGGTAATAGATGGATGCATCACTGTTAGCAACAACACTATCATTAATTCTACCACAAAGGTGGCAATAAAGCAAGAGGGGGGCATGAACGGTATTTACGTGGCATTTTGTCATTTTCCCCCGTAATTTCGAACCTAAATGAAATGTACTCAGTTAGACTATGCTGAGCTGTAAAGGTGACTGAGTTAAGGGGGAATGGAGGGAATATGGGATTTAAGAGTTACAGGACATTAGCCGCAGGAGCAGACGGTGTGTAACTGTAGTATGACTAATACCACGTGGTGCATTATTATTCTAATTATAAACTCAGCCTGTCATGCACCCGCTGGGTGGAAACACCTGGTGTTAGACTTTCTGGCTGCGCCGCAGACAAGAGGGGCAAATTTAAAACCCCAAAGGTCTATCTTCAGCTTCTAATGCAAACCAAAGGTCAAGTTCACCTCAAAAAGATATAGGAGGATGATATTATGCATCGTCTTTTAGTGTTTTACAGAAATTATCCTAATTAGTTCATGTCAAAACCCATGTACCTGTGCATTTGCGGCTCGAATCCTCTCTCTTTGAGGCACTGAGGAGCCTGCAGTCAAAGTTTTCTTCCCAAAACTCAGCAAACCACACGTTCCTGCGATTGTTCTCCAGGGTGAGCGCAGTAAAGTATTCATCAAACCCTGGGAACAGAGGAAAGAGGAGAATGGCTCAGTTCCGGGCCAATTATCAACCAATTCCAACCTGGAGGAAATGAAGCGAAGCTTGTGAAGCAGTGTGGTGCTGCGGTGGCGGTGGTGGCGGTGTGGTGGTGGCTGCTAGGTGTTGGAAGCACACCAGCAAGCACTACTTCATCAAAATTTGACCACGGTGGTTCCTCTTCCTCTCAAGCCCCATGGAACTTTAATCACTTCTTTCATCTAGGAAATTACATTAATTAAAAAACAGGATGCATAATAAATAACGCAGGGATTCTAAGTGGTGCCACAGCCTGTTGCCTCGGGCTGTGAGGTCCTGTAGGTGCTGAACAGGTTTTCCTCACTTCATAAAATCCATTACTACAGAAGTGGATTGAAGGCATGATGTATTAGCTTATTACTAATTTCAACAGGGCTTAGGTGCCTGTATGACGCATTAATTTGAGGAGAGATAACTTGCTTCAACAAAGCAGAAAGAAAGCCTGTATTGCTGGATTTTGCTCTCTTGTTTGTGCAATTCTATCATCCAATGTGGGTCAGGAAGCTGAGCTGGAACTGAACTTCACTGAGAATTTTTTTAATTTTTTTTAATTTTATTTTTAAAAACACACAATTTTCCGTCTGGAGAATAACGAATTCCACATTTTAAAGTGTGTCTGTCTGTGTCTCCACTGTCTGTTATCCAGTCATATCAGCTGAGTCGTGGGTAGAGGTGATAATGGCTAATCAGAGCTGAATGACTCAGCTGATTTTCTTTTCAAAAGACCATCAATGATGCATGGTGGATTAATAATATTCTTGCTGCTGCCAGAGTGTACATTTGTCCTGACTAGACCTTCCCTAATTAAGAAAAGCTTCATAAAACTCAAGCTTTCATATTTCCCCGATTGTAATGATTAGTGGTTATTAGGACTGTGACACTGGACAGAACTTTAAATAGGTGGTACATGCTGACAATATTCTATTTCTGTGGTAAATTTGTACATGTCCTGGCAAATGCAGCAGTATAATTTCCTCGTTTACTTCCTTTTTCTTGTGGGTGGACATTTTTAGGCTGCAGTTTTACAGAGGAATCCACTTCTAAGCTCATAAAAACAGTTAATGTTAAAAATGTTAAAATGATCAAAAAAAAGCATAAATGCTTAATATTAAAAACCACATTAAAGACCTTTCATTTCGTGTTCATTTCAATAATGATAAAGAGACTAATTTCTCCAGTAGTCTGCGATCGGAGACTCTTGACTTTTAAAGCAAGTAAAACCACACTGATCAATATGTGCTGTCTGCAAGAGGGGACACTGTTACATTTACTGGTTCTACGTTTAATAATAAAATAGCCAATTTATTCAGACTGATTTTAGTCTGGTCATGTGCAACCCACGGCCATATGTAACAACAAGGTCATACTTGTTCTCTGAGGACTGTCGAAAGTCATTCTGAGAAATGCAGGAAACTGCCAACTTAAGCTGAAATAGGTGAGACAGACGGAGACGAAGTGGGTAAATAAAATTACATCACCTCTCTTGAAATGCATTGAACGTCACAGACTTTTGAATAGTATATCTTATATGTGCATTTTCTTTTTGGCATTTGTGTTGATTTGCATTTAAATGGGCTTGTGAGTGAGTCAATGACATGGAAATGTTAAAAAATGTCCAATATGTTCTTGAGACCAAACTAATCAATTTCTTTTCATATTGACAATGGTTGAAATTACTATGTATAGTGTGAATGGGGTCGGTCGTATATATGTGCACACACACACACACACACACACACACACACACACACACACACACACACACACACACACACACATACACGTATATCTTGAACGAATTGTGAAGATTGCAGTTATGTGGTATGTGCCATAACCATTCAGGCACCAGGATATTGCCCCCAATATTTTCATATTTACACTCGACCACATGACTATTTAACAGAGACAGTGAATATCAGACTGATCTGCCAGATGGCACAGAAACACGACTTTAAATTAAGGCTACTGTTGATCTGTATCTAATGGACGTGTAAATCGCAACTGCTTGCTAACAAGATCATCATATCAGTTTTATAAGATGATAAGATGTCAGTGTTTAAAACTTTTTGCTGCCCCTGAGTGGCTATAAAAACAGTTATTGCAGGTTTTTCATAGATTTCATAACTTATGAATTCTAGTATGGTCTGTAAATAATTACACAAATAAACAATGAGTCCCTTTAAAACAGTCCAGTTGAAAACTATACATGTGGTGTGAGTCTGTGTGTGTGTGTGTGTGTGTGTGTGTGTGTGTGTGTGTGTGTGTGTGTGTGTGTGTGTGTGTGTTTGTGTGTGTGCGCGCTCTGGTATGTCTGTACCTTTAATGGAGGAGCGCTTGGGCAGTATAGTGACTGCTCCCACCGCTACATCTTCAAGCTGGTGGATGGGACTGCTCTTGGCCCCCCAGCTGTCAGATCCAATCCACAGGAAATGGCCCACCTGATTGGCCCTCTTGGTGGCATTGAGAACTCCCCTGCAAGGACATCCGTGTGTGAATTAGGAGAGAGTACAAGAGGCGTGTGCAATCTAATATCTATTACAAAAAAGGCACAGCTGGCTTTAAGGAGCTGTTTGGGCATTTCAGCCCTGTCATGTACAGTTTTTCATTCGTTCTTCTCATTAAAGGCGAGAAAGAAAGGAGGAAAACTACTATTTTTTTCATTAACTGGTTTATGTTTTGTTTTGTGTTGAGAAAATATGTTGTTTTTATATCTTATTTGAAGATAATAGGGATAGCGATAGGCAGTTACTCTCAATCTCTCATTCGTCTCTTCTTTTACATTTTACAATCACATTCACTTCATTCTGAATTTACAGGTACTAAATGTTTGATTCTGTGTTTCTTTACATAAACACTCCCCATGGGGCATTGTAAATGAAACAATATCTCTGTTGCTTTGTTGTGATCTGTATTCCCACTCCTCCTCTGAGGCAGGCTTGTGTTTGTGTTTTTGGAGGTATGTTTGTGTAGCAGACATCCTGTGCGCATGGTAAATCTGTGCCTCTAGCCTGTCTTCAGGAGCTGCTACTCAGAGATTAAAGACTTGAACATGGCAAGTCATCAACACGCCTGAGCAACATGGATGAAGCCAGAATGTGCTGCGCTCCTCACCGTATGTCTTCTTCACTGGCAAAAATGACGACTGCCCGCGAGTGCTGCGTTTCCAGGAGTTGTTGGATGGCTTTGTCATAATCCTCCAGCTTGGGGTTGTGGGGTATTTTCAAAGACTGGGCGATGCAGATTCCACCTTTTAATGGGAAAGGAGTAAGAAATGATAAGGCCTCTGGGATGATCTCAACCATTCACTCACTCTCACACACAAATGTATACACACTCACATGCACACAAAGCCTGAGGTCATAATAGCTGCTTTTTTTTTCCTATGAAAATCTCACCCATATGGAAATGGGAAACACATCTACACACAATAGTGAGATTTTGATGATGCTGTCATGCTTGCTACAGAGTCTAAATGATAGTCTTACAGTGTATACATTTACATTTTGGCAATGATCTGCAAACCACAGCAGCATGCAATATAACACTCAAACTGCGCCTACCGACTGAGCACCAGCACCATTTCACAGAGAGTAACAAACATATCAGCTATAACAAATCCAATAATCCGCACCAACAGGGACATAAAGCTACAGATTTCATATTAAGTATTTGTGAAAATCCAACAGCTTTCCATTGACTTTTCATTTAAAGCCATTATCAAACATCTCTTGTTGGACCCTGCACCAATCAGATAGCACAGCAGGCAATAACAAACAAAGAGGATATTAATATTGACAATAAATCATTCTCAGACAGGTCACCACTAATGATTTTTTACAGGACGAAGGGTACTGATTACTTCCGTGTGCTGCTAAATTGTTGCTAGATACTGTATTTGGCACAGTATATTATTGCAATTGGCTTTTAACAGATTGCTAGGTATTGTTATCTTCAGGGTTTTATTCAACAACTCATTATCAGGCAGAGAAGCAAAATTATATCTTTCACCAAAAAAAATAGTACTAATAAAAGAGTTTTTGCTCCGCTCTGGTACGGTAATTATAGGTGTGAAGGACACGCTAACCTTTGAAGCACTTTAGATAAACAGATAATATGATCACCTGTGCAAGGGAACATCCTAACTACTGTAGGCCCAGCCTGAGTCAACAGCAAAGCTCTACACAAACCAATTAAAATATCTCCTGCTCAAGCATTTTAATAGTCTACCCAATAACCTTTCAGTTTGAATTTCCCTGAGTAGACAGAGAAATGGAAGGAATCTCCTAATTGCCAGTCTCCTCAGGCTCATTACTTTGATATAAACAGCTTTTAGCTGGCAGATCACACATCTCCAGTCATGGTTTACTGTGGCATTTCTAAAGGCAAAAGATAGCAAAATGACAACTGCTGAACCGCCCCTTAACTATCCATTTTTCTACTACCAGCAGGCAGAATTAGGAATATTTCTTGATGTGAGAAAACATTCAGGGATGACTGCTGTTATCCTCCCCAAGTGGACTACACATGAAAAAAAGTGAAGATCTCGCCAATGGCCTAGCTGTTGCTCAAGGGTTTGTAGTATCCTGTTAAAGTGAGACGTGCTTGGTGTCATTTGTGCAGAGCAGTCAGCATTTGCAGGTCTCCAAGGGACGACACCAAAGCTCTGTTTCAGAACAGAGATTTAAGTTGATTCCAGCCAGAAAATCCTACAGTGTGACACTGCACTTCAAGATTTCTGTTTTAGAAAACTAGCGCTGTTTAACATTTGATTCTGGCGTATTAGCAGCAGCTTTCAGCTCCAGGGGGCCAGTAAGTCTGCAGGTAGGTATCACACGCACTTTTCACTCCAGAGAGGCAAAAAAGGATAAACTCATAATATGCTGAGAACTGAAGTCTCATGAAAATACATTATCCCCATTGCAACAAAGAACCCTGTGGGCCTGTGTGAAGAGTTATGATGGTCTTGAACAGAGATGTATTATAGGTCAAAACAGTCAATAATACAGATGGAGACCACAGGAGCCACTGATGAAGATAAGAAGCATTTGGAGCAAATCCCATCTTCAGAGTGAAGCAGAGGGCACCAGAGCTGAACGTGCTGCGAGTTTAAGACCGCCCTAAAGGCTGCAGATCGGCGGTTGTGCAGCGGTGGCTAAATTATTGAATTCCTGCAGAATACCTCATCTGTCAGTCAGTCAGATGGCCAGTCAGTCTTTTAGTTGGGGAGGCGGGTGTGATGGAAATGCAAGTGGTGTATCTGTGCTTCCAGAGCGCTGTGCTGTGGGTCGGACTGCCTTCACCTGTCACTGGAAGGTATTGTGCGGACTTGAAAGAGTCCTCGAAAGAAACTGTGGGTTTAAAAGAAGAGCTGCACGTCTGTGTTGGCTGGAGATGTGTGTTGCGAGACAGATAAATGTCAGGCTGTGGGAGAGGAGAGTGTTTTATTCCAACTTGTTGAAGTCTCATCCAAGAAATAGGATTGTATAGTGATACTGTACTGTCTAGCTGTCACTTAGAGTCAGTGAGGACGACACGTATGCTTTTTAAATTTCTGCTTACAATAGAAGTGAGATGTGCTGGTTTGTGACACTGGATTTTTTCGCTGCACCTTATTCATTTACCTATGATCCCACAAAATTATCTCAAAAGTATATGCACCGTGAACCCCTACCCTCTGCTCCACATTTGATTAATATATCAAAGACAGCTTAATGATCATGATGACTAAATTCATCAGGTCTTGGAAGTTCTCCACTTATCTGTCTGAGTGCCATAGGTCATGCCCTGCATTAACTGCTTCCATTATTCATCCTCAATGCCCTCGGTTCTGAAAATGCACTTCAGGGTGGGGAATCCAGCTTTGCCATTTTGCTTAGTGAAATACAAATCCCTTTAAATTAGAGGCTCTTGATGGATTTGACCCCCCACCTGCCTACTCAACACCCTCCAAACCCAAACCTCCAGGGGATCCATAATGCTGCAATTATATTTATCACCTCGACAGTCAAAAGGCAGACTTGCTCGCTCCCGTCTCCCCGCCTGAGCACGTGGGAGCACATCAAAATGGGCTGCCATGCAGCTGACATTCATATTCAGCATCTGTGTGCCCTTCCATATCCTGCACGACATTCCTCGTTGCTGTTCTGGGATTTGACAATGTTGAGGGGTCATGTAGAAATATCATGGTCTATTTTATGGTGTTTGCAAACGCATCAGGCCTCTTCTACAGTCTATTCCTACTGCTAAATATGAGTGCTATACACTGGCTGATTTTTTTTTCCCCCCTCAGTGCCCAGACTTGATCTAAGGACGCATAGTGTTGGCAACTTGCTGCAATCAATTCTACAGTGATATTTTGTGGGAGGTTTTCCTCAAATGCAAGCCTTTTTATCAAATGGGAAAACTGAACTCCATCGCTCTGGCTTGAGTCCAGACAGACACAGAAAAATACAAACAAGATTAATCTCTGCCAGCTTCACCTGCAGCCAGGATGAAGGTGCACAATGGAACAGTGCCTATATAGGAGAGAGAAAGAAAGAAAAAAAAAAGAAAAAGCAGAAGAGATCAATACAGGCTGACCATCACTCCAGTCTCAGCTTGGGGTAATGGGCAACCATATTGCATTAGTCCGCTAGATGGTTCTCCTTGAAGTGGTGAAGCGAGAATCCTGCTAATGCATCTGACATTTCACTGCAACCAAACAGAGCAGCCACAAAAACCGTCTCAAGGTCTCATTGATCAACTTGCAGGGATGCTGCAACAAAATCCACCCTACAATGTTGCTTTTGCTCTGCAGTTACTCATAATACACTTACAGTATTTTCCAGATATTCTCCTTCCTATTCACTCAGATTTTTTTCAATTCAATCCATTCCAGTCAGTTTTAATGCAGAACCGCCGCCTTTGAGTGAATCCTGGGAATGTATAGTTGTGCTATTACATAATTATTGTGTTTATTAAAGATAAGATGCCTTGGGTAAAGGGAGCTTTTCTTGAGAGGAAATAATTCCCATTTGTATATGAATACAAAATACTGCAAAGTGAGTGCAGCTTGGAAGCAACAGGATGAGTCAACAACAACAATGGTTTATGATTTCATACTCCTTGTGTAGCTGTTCAGGAGTCATAAGAATATCAGTGTGTTTGCGGCTTTTTGCAAAAGGGAGAAGTGGAAAATATATCTGAGAACACCAGCTGGAAGAAACTGCATTTATCACAGGATATAAGATGAAATGAAACTTCCAAAATAAGCCTTAAAGCAGGAGTTTTCCTTATTTGTTCGTACACAGGCTGCTTTCTCGCTGTCTCTCTCTCTCTCTCTCTCTCTCTTCCCCGTCTCTCTCTTTCTGTCGATGCAAATTACGCAGCCACAAACAGCTTTTTAAAGTTTTAATGAGTGATCACACTGGACACAAATGCACACTGATAAAAAATGCATGGTGGACTTCTGATCGGTGCCTGTGGGATGTCATTAGCTTTGCTCATTTTAGAGGTTTCCGCACATTAGTCTGTTAGAAAAGACAGATCACTCCCTGAAGATTTACAGGAAATGGATTGGGATCCAAAGAGGTTAAGGTGAGAAGCAGCAAAATACTTGGTCCTGGTGTTGTGAGTTGCACGGATGTGCTATCATGGGTAACGGAGGGTCATCTTTCCAGCACAGATTATATTTATCTTAAAGTGATTCTTTCAAAAAGATGGAAAAAGAATTGGGTTTTTGAACACAGACCTATTGCCAACTCTTGTGCGTTAAAAACCATCTTACAGTCATCCAACATGACTGTAGTAATGTATCCTCGTCCTGATCTTGTAGAAATACTGCAGCAGCAACTATGCGAAGTCTCTACAGACCTAAGCACAGTACAATAGATCACATGATTTGACAAAGATAGCCGACCCATTGTACTGTATAGCAACTGAGTGTCTCCTGGCTACAGCAATGACTGCTGATTCACATGTACAGCCAAATGCCAACAACAGCATCAATGTGGAAAAAGCAGGTGAGTCAAGCGTGTGCACAATTTTCAGCCCAATACAGGCAAAACCACAACACCTCGTTTGAACGCAAAATCTGTGTTATGCTGTAAGTGCTCCTCAGGACCCTTATCCTAACCTCTGAAAACCGAAATCTTAATGCAACAGTTTGACTGTCAAGCCAAAAAGAGGATCACTGCCACTTTAAACAATCACCATTAATGTTACATTACAGGACCCAACAAACATGACTGATTCTAATAGCTTGCTTTCTAGACCAGTCAGTGGTTCAGCTCTCTCTTTTTAATCACATGGTTTCTTAGGGAAATGCCTCGAGACGTTGACCAGAGAAGGCAGGCTTCGCTTCTAAAAAGACTAAATATCTGAAACCCTGCTGCTTCATACGCACAACTGGACCAGAGTGGTTTGAACTGACCATAAAGCTGACTGTCATCATTAACATCCTCAGAGCCCTGCACTCTCACTAGCAGGGATAAAAAATGAGGTTGAGTGAAACTGAAAAGGCAGATCATAAAACAAAACTCTCCCAAATGACCAGTTGCCAGGCCTCTCTCTCTCTCTCTCTCTCTCTCTCTCTCTCTCTCTCTCTCTCTCTTCTGTGTTGGCCAAAGACACCGAATTAGAAATTTTCAGACAATTCCTCTTCGGAGTTTGCAAAAAGCTGAAATGGTTATATTTAAAAGTAAAAACAAACAAACAAACAAACAAACAAAACAGTGACATGAGTACAGGCAATGCTCATTACTGCGACACGGCATCTTCTCTAAAAGCCGTTTCTCTGTCTACATTTCCAGTAACACTCCACAATTCACTGGGGAACAGAAGCAGAAGTTGCCAAACAGATCAATAATTCATCCACCGAAAACATATTTCACAATGAACTGGAAAACTGAACTTTCTCTGGGCCAAAACTGAAAGTGCATGTTTTAAAGAAGACAAATATATTCATTTTGTGTAGTGTCCATCACTGATCACCTTTCCTTACCTGCTTCTTTGGAGAGTTGTGTGAAGGCCTCTACTCCTTTCTCTCCATAGCTGCCCTCCGAGGCAATGGTGGAGACGTAAGACCAGCCCAGGGCTTGGATAATGTCCACCATGGCCTGGGCCTGGAATGAGTCTGGAGGAACCACCCGCGAGAAGAAGTCATAGCGCCTGTCGTCACTCAACTCCGGGGCTGTTGACGCATAGCTGATCTGCGGGATCTTGAGGAGAAAGGGTTGGGGTCGGAGAGAGGAAAGGAACGTTTACTCATGTGTTGGCGTTATTCTGGTGCAGCATCATATTTGGTTGCTATGGTGACTGTTCTGACATATCACATTTTTAAATGGCCATGTCCAAAATCCCTCACTATTTACTATACAGTACACAATATTTGCTGTCTGACATTTTATTTGAGAGTGAAATTCATGCACCGTATGCCCTCAATGTGCCACATAGGATAGAAACGAAAATCACAGTGATTGCCAGGGTCAGTTATCTTTGGAGGCTTAAGGAATAGTACGACACTTTAAGAAATACACTTTCTTGCTGAGAGTTAATGAGGAGATGAATAACTCATGTCATTATGCCATATACTGTATGAAGCTACCTCTAGCAGCTGGTTGGCTACAGTAAAGTTAGCAGCTAGCTTGGCTCTGTCTTAAGGTAACAAAACCTGCCTACTAGGGCCTCTACATCTCTCTGATTAATACTTTATATGTTGTTTAATCCGTACAAAGACAGAAGTTTTTATAAAGTTGAAACAACAACAAAGGCCCCAGAAATAAATGTCTAAAGGAGGAGCATTCGACAGTGTCAGAACCACATCTTCAAAGGCACGGTCACCTTTTAATCGAGCTCGAGCATGAAGGACAATCAGTATGCCCTGGTTAGGAGAACCTAAGTGACCTTCTAGTGATATAAGGATGGAGTAGGTCAGAAATGAACACAGCTGCCTGACCATGTAGGGCGCTGTATGTGAAAACAAATACCATAAAATGAATTTAAACTTAAACGTGATGGGAAGCCAATGTAAAGATGATAGGCTGGGTGTGATGTGAGAAGTGCTGCTTCAATCATTTGTAAACGGCCCAGAGAAGACTTGCTGAGGCAGGTGAAAAGGGAGTTGTCAGGACGATATAAAAATTTGGCTATGTTTCTTAAATGGGAAAAACACATATGGGTTAACGATGTGATGTGTTGATCGAAATGCATAGCCTGATCAAAGATCAGAGATTTCTAAGATCAGATTGTCCAGTGAAGAAAGGGATAGATCCGATAGAATGAACAACCTGGGAGGCTATATGCTATCTGAAGCAATGATAAGGACCTCAGTCCTCTAACCACATTTATCTGTAAGAAGTTGTTATCCATCCACTTCTTTATCGCTATCAGACAGTTATGCAAAACAGACAGTTTATCACTCACTGGGTCTAGAGGACAATATCATTGTCACAAACATCATCAGAAAAACAGTGGAAAGAGATTTATTTAAATTTGCTAATTATATAAATTAAGGGAAGCATATATCAAAAAAATAGTATTGGACCAGAGATAGAACCATGGGGCACACCACCAGAAAGAGCAGCCATTTCAGACATGTAGGAGTGAAGCAAAACAGAAAAACTCCAATCTGAGCGATAGGAGGAGAACCAGTCGAGAGCACTCCCAGAGACACCCACCCACTGCCTGAGCCTTTCAATCAGGATGCTGTGATCTACAGTGAAAAAAAAAGCTGCAGTAATATCCAGTAGCACCAAAACAGAACATTCGCTCAGATCAGAAGACATCATTATGTCACTGGAGACTCTGAGGAGAGCTGTTTCAGTGGAATACTTCTGACGGAAACCAGATTGGAATTTATTGAATATGTTGTGTGCAGTCAAGACAGCGAGCTGTTTGGCAACAACTTTCTCTAAAACTTTTGAAATAAAAGGCAGCTTAGATACCGCCCGGTAGTTTTCGGGAAGGGATGGGTCAAGGTTCTTTTTTCTTTTTTTTTTTTCCAGAGGATGCTGAACAGCTGCATGTTTAAAATAAACTGGGACACAACCAGATTGCAGGCAGCTATTTATGATAAGGTAAATACATAGACCAGGCATGGACCAATGGACCCAAGCACATTTTTAAGCATGGAGGCAGGTAAAACAAATACAGGGCTGGAGGAAGGTTTCATATTGCCACCAGATCAATCGGTTCTCACAGAGGAGAAGGAAAACTGCAGCTTTTTATTAATTTTTTCACATTTTGTAAATTTTTACATTTTAATTTTGTACTGATTGCTTGTGGGCTGATTCTTTTCCCTCTGGACAGAGCCAAGCTAGCTGTTGCCCCCTGTTTCCAGCCTTTGTGCTAAGCTAAGCCAACTACTTGCTTGCTGCAATTTTGTATTTAACATACAGGCATGAGAGTGGTTTCAGTCTTCCCATCTAAGCAAGAACATGAATAAGCATACTTCCCAAAGTGTCAAACTATTTCCTTAATGCCAACATTAAAATGATTCATGCATATCTGCATCAGTTTAATGTGTGTGGGTAAACTGGAGAGGTTTAAGCTCTAATTTAAGTTTACAACTTTCGAATGCAATGTTTTTAGAAGGTAAAGTATTAGTGTAGGTTATGGGATAGAGAACATAAGAAACACAATGTAAATAGGTGTAACAGCAATACTTTATATGTAATAGGCTATACATTAACATAGATATTTTTTGACAACTTTCACATGGTTATCCCAATAATAAATTGAAAGTCTGAAAACACAAGCAGGAGCTGCATTTTCTTCTCTCAACATATTAGTCATGATTTATTGCAAAACTGTCTTTACAGCACTTTTTATGACCTAGCAGGTCTAAGTATAGATACTAGGAACTTTGCTCCTAAAGTTAAACCCTGTATCTGCATATGATTTATTTTACAAATAAGGAAAAAAGAAAAAAAGAAAAACACAGTTCTCTTATTGTCGAGATCTCACAATCCCCTCAACATTCAAGACTTTAAGCAAAGACAGAGGTTATAATGTGACCGATGTTCCACACTCAAATCACATGATGATAACTGAGCTATCTGCACGAAAAATAAGCCAAATCCATCCATTGAAGAAGAAAGAAGAAAATTTAAGAAAAGTAAGTAAGTGGACCTCGAGTTGAGGGTTTTTTTTTTTTATTTGAACCTATCCAGTGCTTTTTGTTACGCAGAATTAGTAACTGGACCTTGACTTAAGATATTTTTTGGGGCTGGGATTTGTGAATTGCGGTTTTGTTGTTGTTATATTCCCTCCTTAAATGAAGCTGCCTAATCACACCTATCACCATCAACCAACACCACATTATATCAAGCAAGCTCTTTAGAAAGATGCAACATAGTCACTTTTCCTAATGTTCAGGAAACTCCTTAATAGCCTGCAGGTGTTCTTCTTTACACTTCTTTAAATTGCTCAGATTTTTTGCCATACTAGCAGCATGGCTCTCGGGAGGGACTCTGTCAGTCTAAAATATCCCAGCGAGTAGCCTATTGGATGGATTGCCATGAAATTCAGTACACAAATTCATGTCTGCCTAAGGATGAATTGTGAGCTCTTTTGTGATCCCATAACCTTTCCCCTAGTGTCATCATTAGGACAAAATTTGTCAAATACTTTTGGGTTATGACTAAACATTCAGCTATATGTTGTGTTTAGTGCTAATTAGCAAAGGTTAGTATGCCATGAAGGTGAATATGGTAACAGGATAATTTGGCTCAAAGCAACACAAAGCTGGATAGCACAAAACACCGCTAAAATGCATATGCACAAGTTGAAAATGTTTCAGTTTTATTGAAAAATCTGCACATCTCCCGCTGCTTTATGAATCTGTTTCATAAAGACAGAGATGAGAAAAAGAACGAGAGAGACTGGAGGGAAATAACAAAAAGAACAGGAGTCTCTGGTGAATTCTGAGTTCAGTCAGACACTGAGCTGAACAAAAACACACAACACATAAAAACTCCCGCAGACACAGTCAGTGTGCCTGTTGCTAGCTAACTAACTCACAGCTAACATCTGTACCACTGGTAGAGTAAATTGGCTGCTTGGGTGCAAGTACAAAATTACAGGGAAGCAAAAGTTTGCATTCATATTTTTCACATTGGCTCTGTTAACTAAAAGGTAAATCATGAAAAAGCCAGTATAAAGTAAAATAATTGATAAAGAAATTTTGTATTGGGTTGTTCACATTGCTGCCTGATGAAGGGCTAAACATCTAATCAGCAACTGCGTTTGAGGTTTTGAAACTGCAATCACACCTGGTGGCCGGTCTGGGATCAAAAAGCCTTCCATTAGACAGGCGGATGCTCATGCAGGGACATACATCATTTTCTCTTGAACCTAGTGCAGTAGCTCATCAAACAGTCTAATCTAAGCACTGTATGAATGCCATCCATTTCTGTTAGAGTGATCAAAAACTGCCGGACACTGGGGAAACACAGGAATGAGGACACAGTGGCTCGCTGATGGGATTGCTTCAACTGACAGAGTGTGAGTTATAGCTTTGACCCACAACTCAAAGGGGGTCAACTGAACAAAGCTGACAAATTATGGAGCAAAGTAGAAGGTCAATCTCAAGACAAATCAATATGTTTGAAGTCGCCAAAAAATAAAAAAATAGAAAAAATAAAAACAAATAAATAAAATACCATCTACAAAATCCGTGAGCACAAAATCAGTGATGCAATTAAACAAATTCACAGGCGGCAATGCAGCAGCGATGCCACAAGTTAAATCACTTCAGTGCTGTCTAGATTGAGTGTACTGGGTCAAAGAGGGAGTACAGGAAAGTAATGGAAAAGCAACAGCCACACCGATTTGCATTTAAAAAGACTCGTCTTTCCAAAAAGTGAAGCACACATTTGGAACATTTGATAGGAGATCTATCTTTAACAGGGCTGCTGTAGTAATACTACGGAGTCAAAAGGTGTTCATGAGGCTTGTTGAATCACGTCCTGTCTTCGCCCCAGCTGGGATAGAAAGCTGCTTGAACATTTGTCTCTCTGGAGCTTTTTGCTGCAGGGAACCATTTAAGATGGCGATGTCTTTTTACTTTGTCCCAGGCTTGTACCCTGTTGATATAATTTCTCCCTTTCCTTGTTCCCCAGGAACCTACACCTCCTTGCAGCACAAACATCCACATTTTCAGCCTGTGCTTTTTTTAATTACCACTTTGACCTCCAGCTAACAAAAGTGCTTGATCAAAACCTTGATTAGGAAAATGCGAGGATTAAACCTGCTGGAATTACGATACAAGGAGTTGCTGACTAACTGATACTGATTACAATCTAACATCTTTGTGTTTTTTTTTTCTCTCTCTCTGGCAAGTTAAGGCCTATAAATGAGCTTGAATGCACGTTAACCTTCTGTATGAAATCGGCAAATTAAATTAAATTCCTCTTAACTTTATAATGTATTTCTCTGTAGATTAGAAGCAACAAAGTTTAACTTTTCCACTTTGGTCACAGTTGCATAAGTGATGCCCAGAACTGTATCAATTAAATAAGCTCTTGTTGCAACCAATTGCAGCAGATTTGAATGTCTTTAGTGCAGCTGATTATACAGAGATAATAATGCAGGGAGAATGGATTTTTTTTATCAGCATTTTTGAATTATTTTCTGTAAATAATTAGATTGGAATGAGTAAGAGATTATTTTCTCTTAATCCTTCCTTATTAGGAATTTGCCCTTTTCACACTTGCACTTGATTCGGCTCACAAATCTCCTCATTTCCTTAAGAACTTCGAAGCTATTGGGCGTGAAACATGGCATCACACATGACAACAAGATCTATACTCTAGTGGCAGCAAGGTGAAAGGGTGATTGCGATGCCTGCAAGCTGTCTGCATCCACAACAACTACAATAACCACAGAGCGATCATGAGAAACTGAATTCAGGCCAAGAAAGAATGAATAACGACGCCACCTTTCAGGATCACTATTACCCAAAGCTGATGTCTGGCACCTGTCATCTACAGTATAGATCAAAGTTAGGATTGCTGAGGGTAATCGCCTGGCTTGTTCGTGAATGTATCTGGGCTGACAGGATCGATGGAAGGAAAACACAGAGGTCTGTTATAGGGGACACTGTTTTATTGATTTACCACCACAAAGTGCTACGGCCGCCCTGAATAAAAATCTGATGCTTAAGTCTCAAGAAGGTTAAGAAAAAAAGAAGACAGGGGTAGGAGGTGGTATCTGGGGT
>NW_019524325.1:58077-78524 GCF_002814215.2 Seriola lalandi dorsalis
GGTGGGGGGTGGGGGGTAATCTGCTTACTGACATTAAATGAGAATTTCAACCTGGGTGTTTAAGAGGTGAGGTGACTCAGCGAGGTTGTGTAAAGGTTAGACACGTTCACAGTAAGTGGGAATGCCAGGCGAAGTTAATTAGAGTGCCTTGGCCTTTCTGTTGCATTTTCACATACATAAGCCCACAAGCATCAGGGGCAGCCCTAAAGAAAGGTGAGAGACTGTAATGTTTGTGCTTAAACTGTCCTGCTCTGCTGATGTGAAGGTAATGATTCTGACGAGCAGAGAGAGGCTCGTGCAGACACGGCTTGCTGTGCTGCTCTGCTCTGTGTTTTCTCTCATACAGTTGATGTAAAAAGAAACACTATTTGAATAAATGGGCAGCATATGGCACAACACGAATCTCAGTTGGAGTAATGGCAACCATCTATCCTTGCCATCTGAGAAGAGGGAAGTCTGCAGATATGAAAAGACAGGCTGTCTCCACAGAAACAGAGGGGTATAACAGTCCATGGGCTCTTAAACAAAAACTTAGACCAAAAACAAAAGCCATCCTTCAAACACAGAGCTTTTCTCTACAAAAGGCAGCACTGAGTAGACTCCATCAGTGTCAAAAATTCGGCACAGGGAACTAGAGGGTTGTCCAGATTGGCTTTGGTATCAATTAATCCAAGAGCAGCTCTCAAAAACATAGCTGCAAACGAGCTGTGACTGTGAGAAATGTTTCCCATGAATGGCTTTAACAGGAGCGAGGGCAGCCAGGCAGTTCCTGTTGCAGGAATCCCTGTGCCTCTATTTGCTGCATGATTAGCTTCTAAGTATATCTTGACATCAGTCAGCTCCACTCGGCTGTTTGCAACTATCTCCACGGCGATAGCGGAAATGACAGTGGGTTCTGACAGCCCCGACTCTAACCCCATGTCATCTCTGGCCGGACGCCAATGCACAGATTGTTCTTGTGACACCAGCACAATGACACGCACACACAAACTGTAAATATGATCCTATGAACTGGCCAAGGGGCCATTTCTAAAGCAATTCCAAAACTACACACCCCGCCCATAATGGAATAAATATTTTCCCACAAAAAAACATCCCTCATCCAAAGATTTATTTGTGGCTCCACTGCCCGGTGTTGTAAAACTGCAACGGTCGATATCCTACAAACAAAATAATATAGTACGATAAACAGGCCTATAAAGATATTGAGCAGTTATCAAGTTTTACATCTTTCCTGCTAAATCAAGGCTCTGCAGATCTGTGGCGGAGGGGTGGGGGTCAGCCAGGCATTGGTTTGTATTCAGACAGCAGTGCCATTTGTTAGCAGGGCAGAGGTAATGACTGTGTCCATACATGCAACCTCAGGCTGGGCTTTGGTAATCTCTCTTCACCAGAGCACAGCACTGCCAACACAGCTGAGGAAGCAGGGAGGAAGGGTGGGGGAAACCGACAGCTTTCCCTCCCTCTCTCTGTCACTCTCACCCCCTCTCTTCCTGCCCATCTGTGTCTCTCACTCTCACTCAAACTCTCCTTTTGTGAAGGCTGCGTTTCATCATTGTGCCCTCACACAACCTGTGACTTTCAGCCTCGCTCCCTTGTTCTCCGCCCCTCTGTGTGTTTCAGCGCCGTTGGAGTGAGACAAGCGAGTCTCATCTTCCTGTGTGTCTCTCCCTCCCTCCCTGTCATCTGTCTGCATGCAGACACGCCCACACAGATGATCAACAGACACTTCCTGCCCACAGAGGTCCTCAGGCTGCCAGTTTCCCCCCAAGTCGAGACAATCTGCCCTCAGTCATTTGCTTGAATGCCAGCCAACTCTCCCCTCCTCGCTGTCCTTACTCTTTCTCTTTTGCCCCCCTCCCCAAATTTTGCCCCCATTTTTCATTTTGACTCTCCCTCCTGAAAATCAACCATGTTTTTAATCGACAATGTATCTGCAAAGTGTTCACTGCCAATGTAAAATGTTTATACTGAATGTATCTGCAAAATGTTGTCGGCGAATTTCCCTAAAGTATGATATTACATTATATTATTGTCACGGTTATGTTCAGGGAGCTCAGAGCGTTTGGTCGAACCTGCATTTATCGATTTTTTTTGGCCACATGTGGGGGCAGCATAAGATGCTGTAAACACAACACTGACTGCCTTATATCACCTTATAAAGGTGATATTGGCAAATGTTTTAACAAGCAGCTGCATTAGCATTCATTAGGAATAGTGTCTCTGGCCAACTCAAGAATTTAAGCCCAATACTCAAGCTGAAAACATCTGGTTCTTTAGCTGCTAAATACTCCACTCCAACTGACTTAGTCTTCCAGCAGGGCAGATAGCACACAGTGGGGTTTTTTTTTTTTTAATTTTTGCTGAAAACAGCTGCTTGCTGAGACTAAAGAAGCTATGCTGATGAAAGCTGTTAGAGTGAAGCAACATTATAAAGTTAGCTAGTCAGTTAAAAGACACTGAAACACTTTGTAAATCTGAAGGGAACTGTAGAGTTGAGTCATAATTCTCAGCAGTCACTTACCACATACACAGTCATTTGATCCATTGTTGAAATAAAAATTTTGATTACAGGAAGATTATGGTCACTGTTAAATTGAAAAATTGCCGACTGTGAGTATCAGACGAGACAAATAAGTATTTCACGATTTCATGAAAACCGCAATCTTTCACTCACCGAGTGCTTTAGCTGCCTAAATGTAACAACACGTGAAATGCAGAATGAGTTTCAGCCTCCACTGTCAAAGACCTTTGCTTTGTACACCCAACCATCCTTCCTCCCTGAGACCTGTTTGCTATATACGAATGTCCAAATGCGTCTCTAGTGAATATAACCCAGGCTGTGATTCTGTTTCCTCCACCTCGCAAAGAAAATTAGAAATTAATGGATGCACTTTTTTTAGAGACTGGCTACTTCTTTTTAAGTCCCTCTCCACCAAGCGCCTACTTCCTCCCTTCCCTCCTTCCCAAGGCCAGCCTCACATCACACTCCTACTATATCTCTCCTCCATTTTTCAGCCAGTTATTCTATGAGGACCTTACCTGAGTAGAGTTTAGCCAGTCTGGATGTTTACTGTGTTTTGCAGCTTTTTGCTGCAGGAATCACAAACACCACCCTTTTAGACTTGCCCACACCGCTGAACTAGCCATGGTGTTACATGACAGAAAGTTAGGCTTTCATAATCCTTTATCTAACACGACCTTCCACCGTCTCCTTCTTTCCGCCCACTTCACTTTTTCCCAGTCGATTCCCTCACCCTCAGTCTCTCCCGCTCGCTCCATGCCAGTCCCCTGGGCAGCTCCAGCGCTCTGTGCAGGGCCTGAGCTCTTGCATGGCTGCCCTGCCAGAGTGTATTTTAAGACAACCAGCATGTTTCTCCATGGGTATAGAGGCTAGGTATGACTCACAAATCAGATATTTGACCAGGAGAGCCACACAGTAGAGTAGAGCCGAGGCGTGGGAGGAAAGTGTGGATAGCTCACAAAGGGAACCTGACCGACCTCCATCTTTCCATCTGGTAAACAGACTGCTATTCCAACTCTATTGGTATTTCAAAGAAATAATTGTTTCCCAACACCAAATAGGTTTCAGAGCCTCATTGGAGAAGAGTCCACATCAAGGAGAGGCTCACTGTAAAGGTGCTGGTTCCTGCTGCAAATACATGTCAAAATTGGAGCCTAGTGACTTAAGGATCCTGCCTTTCAAGTTGGCATGACAGTCGAGCTTTTGTGCTGTCACTCGTGAGATTTATTATGTACAGATCCAGTATCTCTTCAAGTCATTTTGTAAAGCTTCTTTTGACTTAGGCTGCACACAAAGCGAGGCCCTGCAGAGAACAATGCAGTTCAGCAGAACGGCCTTGATCATCGTGGCTGTGCTGTGTGCTCTCTCCAGGTGCGACAGAAACTCGACTCGCGGTAAGAATAAAACATAGCCTGCAGTTTTATGACTAAGTGTTATCAAATGTATTCCTTCATATCCACAGGGTCTCGCATTACAGTGGCTGTATTGATTTTTCCCTGACTGCAAAGTGCACTGGACGCAGCTTTGTTATCTCTACTGTGTTCTTTACAGCCAGGATGATAACTTTATTTTTTCTCTGAAAAATATGAAATATCAATAAACCCATACTCCATGTCATTATGTAAGTAGGAAAGAGAAAAACAAGAGTGTTCTTTCATGACAAACATTTGAATACAAATGTACATTACATGTTTGTGTTGTGGGAATTGTTGGTGTGTGCAACATCTTTATATCTCTGCTCTGCCTCATTGCTCCGTCCATTCCCCAATATGGCTCTGACACATTATTCATCAAAGAGCGAACATAGGTGCATGTTTTTTTCCCCACCTGCACCTGGAGCATGCAGGGTCTGACACATTCATTGTCAGTCGTGCACCTGCAACACTCTGACCTGCATCCCAATGATTCTCTCTGTTCTATCGTCCCATCTCCCCCTGTACAGCTCTCTCTTCAGACTCGACAGAGCATCATCTCCAGGCCCATTTCTCCCCTAATAGCGCAGACAAATGCGGGTGAGCCTCCTCAATCTTATCTTTTCTCTCTGTCTGCTCCTCACAAAGAATTCTTTAGCGGGGCCATGTAATTACGCTCTGATCACAGCAGTGGAAAATATCATAGATATCCTATTCCTTCTGTTAGTGTCTCTGAGCCCCTACTTGATGCAATGCACTAGAGATATATATACCGCATATATGCACTGGTTTAGAACAGAACGCTTTAATGGGAAGTTATCTGCTCGCTTGGCATTGCCTGCAGTGCTGCCTTGAAACTCTCCCAGAGTTGAGATTATCGTATTTTATCAGCAACACCTGCATTCCCAACACGCACCAAATCCACTGCCAGTACGTCTGGATGAGTTTGTCAGAGAAGTTGCAAATGTGAACAAAAATGTGCAGATAAACACACTCTCCTGGCATGCGTTATTTAAATAGTTAAAACCGCTGTGATGCCGTTTTGTTTTCACAGACTACACTGCGCATTGTGGTAACTGTAATCATTTTCATGGGTGGTGCATGGAGGTGAACGTATGCAATTGTAGTGTGATTTATGCAAAGCTGATACTCTTATATCACAGGAAATAAGCAGAATTGGCTGCTTAAACTGCCATTCACAGTAAGATATTCATACTCGTTGACCAGGGCTTCAAAAACCCGATATAACAACAAACAACATTTAAATATACAAAAAGGCAATAAAAATCCAGAAACACATTCACAAGAAGAGTAGTTAAAATGAAATGGAAAAGCAAATGAAGGAATAAATGAATAAACAAATACAAAACAGATAAAACATTCACCATAAAAGTTAAAGCAGAAAAAAACGAAAACATCCAAGTATAAAGCTGATGAAGAAAATAAAATAAAATAAAACGATAAAAGTGATTTAAAAGACAACAATGAGCTTGGTAAAAAAAAAAAAAAAAAAAAGTCTTCAAGGTAAGCCATTTCACAGTCTACTAAGGGACTTTATTGCCCTGAGTTTAGCTGCACAGACAGACCTGGGACCGGCAAACTCTGACTGGCCCTCACATTAACCATCTATGGCCTGAAGCATTTCACTGGTAGAGCTTGTTGGTGGAAGAACATATCAACAGCCTGGGAGGCTCAGTTCAGGGCAATAAAGTCCCTTTCCTCTGCAGTCTCTAAGTCTTAATAGCAAAAAGCAAAACCTTTCCTCTTCTGTCTAGACGGGGGACAGTAAGGACAGCCTGAGGATCTCAGCGTGATTCATGAGGAAATAAAAGTACTTTGATCAAAAGATTAACTTTACATCTCGTAGCCAATGGGATGAAGCTGAAAATATGATTTCTTAATGGTTAAAATTCTGACTTCTGCATTTTTTTATTGATTTGGATGTTTGAGGCTACAGAACAGACAGAGCAAAACATGAGATTTTTGATGGTCCTTATTAGTTTTGCTAAGAGTCTTTTTAATCTGCTTTATAGCCATGGTAACTAACATGGCTCTGTGGTTCATGGTTTCCAGAGGATGTATCCTAGCAACCTTTCATACACAGTCTATGAGGAATCCTAATTACTTTGGTGATCCCCTGACTTTTCCAATAGGTGCACTGTGAAGTTAACGTGTGATTTTGGTTGAGATGCCAACAGCTAATGGATGGATGGCCAAGACATGTGGCACAAACACATCCCGCCCCATTCCATCAATTTCTGTACAATATGAAATATATTAAGAGACTCTAGAAACTTGCTTGACTTGTGCCCAGTCTGCACACGTTTTAGTCATAGTCACATTGTGGTCATGTGGTAAACGCAGTGCAGTCTCTCAAAATCAATCTGCGCATTAACTGCATTGCTACACAACTATAATGTAACGTTAACGGAAACTGGCAAGTACACAGCTAAGGTCCTTTAAACCTGTGAAAGAAATTAACCAGTTATACTATTATTAGTAGTAGCACAAGTTGGAATAATAGCAAAACTAGTAGTAGTCAGCATTAATGTTGATGTGCTCTTGATCAGCGTGGTATAAGGTTGGTTTCCATCTACTCCTTTTTATGTGCAATTAATCTAATACATAAAACATGTTTCACTCTGTGTCTGTTTGTGTTAAACAATGTTTTCACTGCTTGAGGTTTGACCGGTGCTGCTTTAATCACATCATCTGAATGCGCATTCTTCTTCTGCAGTAGTTTAATGGCATCCGACCGGAAAAATGGCACTACCAACTGTTTATCTCAACGAACCAAGTCCTAATATTCACATAACTGTAGTGGATGGAAAAATCAATTATTTCACATTTTCTTTTTGTGCTGGAGTTGGATGGAAACCCACCTACAGAGAAAGGGGGCTGTTGCAGAACTGTAGGACCTTGAGGTAAAGCTTTTTTAAGTCTCTGTAGGTCGACTGTCTTCCCACCCTGCGGCTCAGACAGATGGGAATGATCCTGTGTCCAGTCATGACCTGGCCAGCCTTGGGCTCTCTTTGTTTTGCTTTGTGCTGCTGGTGTGGTGCATCACTGAGGGCATCTGACCTGGTAGTCCTTTCAGCAACGCACTGGCTCCACCGCACAGAAAGAACAATGGGCAATTGTCCACTCAGTGAGCGAAAGATGCTTTAGCCAGTGTTGTCCTGAATAACCTGCCAACTCTGGAAGGACTGGACATAGTCCTTTGGATAGAGCTATTCTGTGTAAACAGACTCTCATTCTCACCAAGATCATGATTCATCAGAGCGAGTGTCTCGACTAATGGACCGAGAAGATTTATGTGGAATGTGTTTTTGTGTCACGCACATTTCACATAACTTCCACTCGCAGTGAGACAAAGTGTCAGAAGGCTGCACACTGACATGTATTTCAGAGCCAGAATCAGAGATGCGCAACAGACGCCAGATCAGACAATTACCCTCAGACAAGTTAACCAGCCGAAACAGGATGGGGCCCAGTCGAATACAATGGAACTGTCACACACCACTACTGAAGGGTTATCTTTATTTTCAACGCGAGCACTAACATGCATCTTTCTCGAAACAGCTCATGTGGATCTCAAGTCTGCTAATATCACAATCTGTCAAATAGTAACTCAAACACAACCTCTTAGATATATATTTAGAAGATCTGAAACCGAGGCTTTTAAACTTGTTGGTTCATTGATCATCAAAAATAAAAAATGTATGAAACGTGCTGCTGTTTTAGTATTTCCAAGTACATAAAACAGAAAAATTATGACAGGGCTCAGAGAGGGAACATTCCTCTATAGCAGTATAGGAGCTGAACCCATGAAGACAGTATATAGGTAAGATAGTATTATGTGAACTGCATATGTACTAAAAGTGAAACATCAACATTATCACGTGGTGTGAATCAGCACATAAAAACCCCAAACACCAAAGTCTTGTGGTAAACTAGGCTGTTCCAAGCCACTTGTGCTATGGCCAGCGGAGTGAGTGGTTTTAAGTGCCTTGCGTTTATTTAGTTCTTGACTTAATGTTCATTGGAAAACATTCAAAACCATATGTGTGGATGGTTTCTCCAAATGAAAAAGTCTGATGTGTTTCCAACTGTGCACAGGAACTGGAAAATTGGTTGAGCACAGAGAGTGTAGGATTATTGCCACCCTAAAACGCGCACGCACGCGCACGCGCACACACACACACACACACACACACACACACACACACACACACACACACACAGGCTTGTTTTTGACACTTAGGAGGACATTGCATTGACGAACGTACATACCCTGGAAGCTTTAGCCTAACCTTGGCCATAACCACATGTCTAACCTCAACCCTCACCCCAACCTCAGCCTAAGCCTTAACCACAAAACAAATCTAATGGTTAACCTTGTGGGGACCAGCTCAATTGGCCCCAGAGGAGAGGTAAGTGATTAATGCAAGCAAGTCCTCCAAAAACAAATCGACAGAGTACATTGTTTGTAACTGCCCTCCAGAACAACACACACACTCAAGGTGTTTTGTGATCTGATGCCAAAGTTGACATTTCAACATCACTGTGACGTTTTCACACTCCTGCCTCTGTGGACTTTGTCGCTCTATAATAACATCACACTACTTCTTCCTTTGCTCCCAAAGGACAACAGCTTTTTTTTTTGTTTTTTTTGCTAAAATGAACAATACTTTCCTTTTTCTTGGACAGTTTGTCTCGACTTACCCCAACCTTAACCACTACCTGCCTAACTACAGCCGTTAGCCCAAGGTCTCAGCTTTGAAATGTTTGCTTAACCTTGTGGGTTACAACTTTTTGACACCAGATGGTACACAAATTCCCATAATGTGAATATTTCAACATATTTCTGTCCATAAAACGTGATCAACACATGCACACGTGCAGGCTTTAACAGGAAATCCATCAGCCACAGTATGAAAACTGAACCAAAGTGATGGAGGTATTTCGTCAGGACGGTGCAAATGTAATCCTAAAACAAAAGCCCTTTAGTCCTCCTGAATTTTATATGAAATTTAGAATTTTCCCATTGGCAGAGTTGCAAGGATATTTGGGTGTGACTGGCTGCTGCACCAAAAAATGGTTTTGTTTTCCAAAAGCCTACATATATTTACTGGCAAATATCACATCTGATTGGCCTTCGACCTCCAGGTAGAGGGGGGGTGACAGCTCTATGCATAATCTATTGATAAATTACATGCTATTGATCCGCTTAGCATCACTGCGGGCCACACGTGAGTGTTCCAACACTGATAAGGCAGTTAAAAAACACTATAGTCTGTCATCGATAACTCTTGTCCAGTAGTCAATTGTCATTTAAGCAACCTTATTTGAAAGGAAAGAGCTTCCCTTATTTGCAAAATATCAATGGTGATTGAGGTCTTCCCCCAAATCAATGTAACTGTCACATGCAGGCGCTTCAGAGAGCACTTGAAATCCCATAGGATTTGCATCTGAAAACAGTAATCCTGTCAACTGATTTTTTATGTATGCTCTGGCTGCTGCAGCACAGCATACTTTTCAAGCTCAAAAGAACAGAGACACACAAACATGTTCAAACAGCACTCGTACAGCACTGCACATCCAGCCAGAGAAAAAATAAATAAAAAAGCACACAAATACAGAGAAAATGAAATTGAAGCTAATGAAACTTAAGTTCCACTATTTCATTTTCACATGTAAAATCAACAGGTATTTTAGCATAACTACCCGAGGCCCATGCTGCACTCTAATAATTTAGTCTACCTATAAAGGTCCACATTGCGCAGGCTGATATAATGGTTATATATTACTATCTGCTGTTAGCAACCGTTCTGACGCACCCTCAGGCCCTGCTGTAATAACACAACTGAAGGACAAGGAATGAATCCCGATGACAGTTTATTATGTATCCTGTGAGAGAGCACACTGGACCCTGACATCTCTGAGATACAAACAGCACACACGCACAAATGCCGTGACACACACACACACAAGCGCAGATGAATTTAACATGTTTTATGTGCACCGTTCACTTACCTTTAACGGTATGAACATTTCAGAGCCTCACCGTATTTATCAGACAGCTAAAGCTATCAGTTACTTTACTGATGGAGATTTTACTCACAAAACATTTAAGCTTACAAAATATCATTTATTGTTACAGATCCAACTACCCAGCAAAATATAAGGTCATTAAAACTAGCTCCAGCTTGACCAGCTAAGACAGTAAAATGCTATGATTAATTACAGTGATGCATCAGTAATAATAATTCAATGACATTACACATAATAATATAAGATTCACAAGATTTTCTGCATGAGTAGTAGAATTTACTTGTAACGGAGTGCTTTTGTTTTTGTGCATCGTTGTATTGCTACTTCCAACACTGTCAGCCACTAAAGTTTCTACCACTAATCCAATACAGTGAAGGTCAAAGGAAAAATTTGTTTCATTTAAATCAACTGCAACATCTCTTTCAGAAACGATGTCAAACCGGGGCACATGAAACTAAAACGACTGTATCCGCATTTGGCTTCATACCACTAGAGGTAACTGAGAAAATATAAACACTATAGCCGAAGGACCGTTGTGTTTTCTCTTCGCTCTCTTGCAGCTCAAGCTGGCGTGCGCTGACTCTCTGTCTATTTCTTGCTGCTCTTCAGTGGCATGCCTATCTACATTAGAGCCCTCACATGGGCATGCAGTCTAAACACAGCCTCGTGCCTCCAGCCTCCAGGGACAGTAAGACAGCCATGTGAGCAGTGCACCTCCTGTCCCTTTAAAGTTGGCAGCATACTGAACAAAGTTTATTGTGTATTGTGTTCCATCGGTCTATTTGGACATATGTGGCTGTGGCCATTAACTGTGTGAGCTGTGTGATTTACACAATGTGCTGAACATGAACATGATAGCAATGTCGGTCTGACTGTTAGTTGGTTGTTCCACCGCTTTGGTCAAGATGGTTTTGCCATTAAACTGGAATATATTCAAGCATTCATGATCCTCAGAGGATAAATCCTAATGACGGGTGATTCCATGACATTTCTTGATGCCAACATCACGTCAAAAAATTATATTCGGTTTATGACCAAATACCTGAAAAACTAATGATATTCCCATCAGCCTACAAACTATAATTTGTTTTTAGTGCTGATTAGCAAATGTCGCCTTATCTAGCCGCATGGTTATGGTCTAATTTCATAAGTGATGGAAAGTAACATAATCCATTAAGTATTACTATGATTATTACTACTACTAGTTTTGTATTAAAATACACAAGTTTGAGATACTCTTCCACTTTATAGATCAACATTTCAGAGGAAAATATTGTACTTTTTACTTCACTACATATATCTGACAGCTAGTTTCCAATTACTTTACTCACAGCATGCTAACACGCTAAACTACAATGATAAGCATTAACATTTACCTTCGAAACATCTGCATGTTAACAATTTCATTATGAGCATTTTAGCAAACTGACAGCAGCGTTTAGCTTCAGCACCACTGTGCTGTAGGTAAAACCTCTCAGAACCACTAGTGTGACCACAGAGTCTTGTTACCAAAGGCTTCGGTTAACCATTATAACTAGCTTACTAACACTCTAAAATAAGATGGTGCACAAGGTAAACTGCTAAACATCATTGCGTTAGCATTACTGACATTAGCATTAGGCAAAGCACCACAAGTACAGTCTCTCAGAGTAGCTTGTGGTGTTGTGTTGATTCAGCAACACTTAAAGTTCCCCAATTCAGCATTTATAAACACTATATATAAACAAGTGGTTTACAGTACACAGTACATAATGTTATTCTTTGAAGATATAGACTCTTTAAGTCTTTATTAATGTACAGAATTTATCAGTTATAACATCTCCTATATGAAAACATATTCTATATAATTCCATTTTACTAAATTGTCATTGTCATCTGTTTATACACCTGTTTCTACTGATGGGTGCCCACAGGAGGAATTATAATATAATTATAAAAACCATAATTATATTAATATATTAATATAATAATATTGTTGATAAATACATTAATAAACATAGCTGTGTAGCTACATTTTAGTGTGTTATGAACTATTTATTAAATGTTTATGTACTGCTTATAAATTCTAAACTACGGGGACTTCAAATAAAGTGCTGGCCTTGTTTCCTTCAGCTTGCCCCATTTTCCTTAAAATGCAACATCTTTTATGTGCTAAGAGGGAATTCTCCCTGACAAGTAGATCCACAGGATTAGTCTGAATTGCAGTGTAATTTCTAAGGTGTCATGTGATTCCAGAGCTGGATGAGGAAAGTGACATGCTTCCTTTTGAAGCTGCAGCTTCTAAAAGCAGCCTTTTAACAAATTCACTAAACTCATTTACCAGGAACTGAGAAATCGTGAGAAGAAACCTAGTGAAAGCAGATCATATTTAAAAAGGCAAATTTCTTATCGATCTTTAAAAAACATTTTGTGTACAGGTTTTCTAAACAGACTTAGATGTTATTTACTCATACAGCACACAAGTCTACTATGGTTGAGTAACTTTGTAATTCATGTTGCATAGATCTCAGATCACTACAATGTGCCTTGTGCTAATGCATTTCAACTGGATCGTTTTCTACTGAAGCAACGGGGACATTTTTCCTTTTGGTAGGATGAGTGAGAGGCCGACCAGCAGCCAGCAGAGACATCCTCATGATTCTCCACTCATCCCCGTAAGAGGATCGGACGTAATGGGGTTTCCTCTTCTCTCCCTCCTTCTGCTCACCAGATAAACTGCCGAAAACTTTCAGAAAAGTCTAAGAGTGCCATTTTTTTTTTATAAATATATTTTATAGTCATATCGACAATAAGTTTTGACGGAACACCAGTGTGACCTCAATGTGAGTGAGGCTAAGCTTTTAAGCAGGTGCCCTCTTCACCCCTCCAGTGCAGTGGGAGAAAATGGGGTAATAACTTGACTGGGGGAGTCAAGCCAAGCAAACACCCCAAACCCTATGTATACTTGAGGGATGGCACAGCATTAAAGAAGCTGCATCAATCAGCTATAAGGGGAGTCATTACGTGGAAACAAACTATAATATTTCTGGAAACAAATGACGGATGGAATCACAGTGTATTACCCCTGTTTTCATTGAGAAACATTTATTCATATAGCATGCTATTATGTAGCTGAATAATAAAGTGCACCATCCCCCCCAGGCCTTTGGGAATAGCCGAGACCTTAATATCAGACGTGCATGGTTTCTCATATTCTCCCCGTGGCAGGCTACTGACCTAATGACCTCATGTCAGCACCAATGACAACTTGTCTGACACAGGGATATTTTATTCATTTTATTAATATTGCATCACTTGCTCACACTGCATCGTGTTTGTGTGCGTGAATATATACCTGCTCCACTGAACATGAGCCCAGCACCACTCCTCCACGACACTATTTCTCCCAAAAAGGGCAAAAGGGTGGAAAATTTGGAGAATCGGGGTATGAGGCAACATTCTCTCTGTGTGGTTATCAGTTTAATTATTGCCTTTGCAGGTCTGAATCCCAAACTGCTAGACACATTTTCCTGGAGTACAGTCCGTGCTCTGGGAACAGTTACCAGTAATACAATTCCATTTTACAAACACCCAAATTTAAATACAAAAACAATGTGCTATTTTTCTTTTCTTCTTTAATTCATTCATCCATTTCCGACATCAAATCTATGCATCGCTTATCGCTTCACAATATCAGCAGTTTTCAGTCGTGGTGCTGCTGCCATTCTGGATGCTACCTGCATCCTGCACTTCTAACACTATGTCCACACCAACATTTGCACACCATCATTTCACTAAGTCAGGTGAGACACAATTGCTGCTGGTCATGAATTGATCTTGTTCACTTCTCGCAGAGTTCAATCTGAGTGACCTCTGACCTGCGAAACAACGTGATTCACCGATGTCCAGCCAATTTGAAAGTGCAGGTGGGATTGACCTCTCCTTAAGTAAGTATTGATTGTTTGTATCCTTGTTTGTTTAACTGGATGCTTACTGCAGTAGAGGAAGACTCATGCTGTGTGGCTGGCAATGAGTGCAAAGACAGAGATATAGAAAAAAATACTACAGTGTAAAGTAAATGATAAAAAAAAAAAAAAGGTGTAAAATTCTCAACTTGTGGAACGCTATTGTTAGCCTGTTAGCCATGCTAACACCTGCTGCTTTCACTTGTAACCCTGCCCATATAATTTCCTGTCCCACCTGCTTTTTGCCACAGTGTGTGGGTAAATTTTACCCTGCCAATTCTGATGTGACCGGGCCATAAGTCAGCGTCCGATTAAATGGCTGGACTAAAAACCTGCAGAGTTCTCATTGCCAAGGACTAAGAACGATAATCACTAGATTCACTAGAAAATCTGCATAAATGCGTCAGTGTAACTGATGACTCAATAACCCTTTAAAGTCTGTCAGGCAATTTTGTGAATAGCATGTCATTAGACCATGACAGAAACAACCTATACGTGTGAACTATTTTGAAAGTCCACCTTCTTTTGGAGAGTTTTGTGTTCAACATGCTACAAGAAATTGTATATGCCTATTAAAAAAAAAGCAGATCCCAATTCTTCTTTCATTCTACACAGACAATCAACCACAAACTGTCTCCCTGAGCTACTCCTGTACTCTACTGTTGAAGTGATATTCACATCATTTATTTGATATTCACATGGCTATCATGGTTATTCCTAGTAATTCACTGATTGGGCATATTGTCCTCACATGTACAGTGTATTATGAATGATCAAATGTACAGCTGATGTGCTCACACCCCCAATTTAACTTGACAAATATCAGTTATGGTCAAAATATTTCTACTATTCTACTGATGATAAACAGAATCATCATAATATTTAAATTCTTTGCATAAAATAATATAATAATATTATTTGGTTTTAGTGGCTTTCAAATGAGTAGAGTTATGTGTTAACAAAGAGCCAAAGCCTTAGTTTTGAGAGAACATTACTTTCTTATCCATGTTTCAGATTTCTGTCATAAAGTTATAAAGCACTGAATGGGGCCTTTGTGTCACACTCTGAATAAAAGCCAATTAGCAAGTGATGGAGAGAAACTACGAGACCGAAGACCACTGGTGTGTATCGTGAAATATCAAGACACTTGTGTTTTCATTCCTTTAGCAACGGTAATGGAGCTCTCTGTCTCTATACTGTATGTGAGTGTGTGTACATTTAACTACTCATATGCTGCACACTTGACATATCAACCGTGTCTCCTGAGATAGTGCTGAATACATTGCTAGAGATGTGACTAATTGACCTGCACCGCTTCATGCATCTATGTACAAATGGCAACCGTGTTTAGAAAAGCAGACACATTTAACCTCTGACATTTGGTATCACTTGCAGAGCTTGTTATGTGACACACACACAAACAAACACACACACACACACACACACACACACACACACACACACACACACACACACCCTTCATATTCCTTCAGTGTCCGTCATTACCACTGTCAGCTGAATAGATCACACTGCAAGGCTTCAATCTCCCTCAAATCAATCACAGAGATGATTCTGTGAAAAAAAGAGAGATAAAAAGCCGACCGGAGCCTGTCAGGGCTGTGAGTGTGGAGGATGTCAATGCCTCACTTAGACAGCTAGTCTGAAGGGGCCGCTTCCCCAGACAGGAGGACAAGACGGAGTTCACCTGCATTCAATACAAAGTTTTGCCTTGGTCTTCGAGAGAAGAGATGCGATGGAGAATAGCGAGCTGCACTCCCTGGTGTAAATGTCATCTGGATAAAAATCAATTTCATGATTCATTCAAGAGGCCAGGACTTACAAATGGACAAAGTTGCCCTGTCTTTTCAACTAGAGAGTCGTCCTCCCCGAGAATGACTGGATGCAGAGGGTAAGGATTGGATGATTTTTCAAAAGGTGCACAACATCATAGCTCCTGGTAACAATCCAAAAGTTTGGCTGATTGATTTTTTTTCTCCTGTGGCATTGTTGCTTCTCATTTCCAACACAGCATGAAAGGCAGCGAAATAAAAACATCTTAGCAGCAAATCGGCCTCACCATGGCAACAGTATTGATCAACCCTCCTGGGTCCCCAGAAAAATCTATCCCTCATGTCAATTTCCCAACATTAACAGTTCAGCAGCTACTCATGTCCTGAATAGACAGCCATGATATTTAGCGTCTGGCAATAAAATCTACAATCACTATTTAGCTTCCCTGATGATTCATTTATCGCAGAGGTGAAACATAAAATGACCTGATTAGATTCACTGAGAACAAAGTGGGAAGTAGGCTAGGAGGACAGCTCCGGGAGAGGTCATTGTTTCTAGGCTTGAAGTGCAGAAAATTTTACTTCAAAGTCCATCAGATTGCTCAGTTATGGAGCATATCCAATAATCAACTATAATCTGTATCAGCCAGGACAAGAAACTGAACGCTCTGTATGGGGCCCAATTGATGTTGCTTTCTCTTTGATTTGAGAAAAAATAATCAGCTTTGGTTCTTTAATCATATCTGAACAGGTGTTCTCTCAAGCTCTTGATGCTTTTGACTGGAACCGTTTGATACTTGATGGATTGCAGTTGAAAACAATCTCAGAAACTTGAAATTGCTACCCCACACTAATCTAATGCTGTAAGACTAATGCGAGTAAATTAGCTGGGAGCTCTCACTTCTGGTATGTATTGATTATACGGTATCATGTGGCTTCACATTTAATTAATCATCGCTATTACCGATCCCATCATCACAACTGATACCAGATGGGGGGGGGGTGTTGCTGTTGAAGGGCAAACAGGTTCGGAGGAAGACTGAATGTATCTTCTCTCAGGTGTGCAGATTTGACTGTGGTGATTAGATCCACCTTTCTGACATCACTATGGGGAAATGAGGAGAAACATAGAGTGACGGATGGAGCTGCATGACAACTGCTGTCAGATTCCTCAAGCTTGATTGGCTTAAACGCCTGAGCTCCAGTGCAACATCACATGTGGACTACACCTACACTCCCACAGCTTGACACTTACAGACACACTGGTACACCTGTTGTAAGGAGGAAAGAGGAGAGGGGATTATGAAATTATCTCTCTCTCTCTCTCTCTATCTCTCTCTCTCTCCCCCTAAACCCTGTAAACTTCACAAATGCAAACATGGCTGCTTGGGAGAAGAAGAAAAAAAAAAGGACGACTTACAACTCTCACATTCTGCAACAAAATACAGAATGTAGTGAGGACGTTTCAAAGCATAACTGGAGGGCTTTACTAACTTGGTATAATAAAAATTTAATCTGTTAACTCTGCCTGCAAAGAGTGAATAGGAAGCACAGCCAGGCTGAAGGTTGCGGTGAGGACAGTCAGTCTAATTGTCCAGCCATCGGAGCCACAAAACTCCAGAGGATGGCTGCTGTGAAAAAAAAAAAAAATCATGCGTAAGTGTGTGTGTGAGAAAAGAAAAGGAAGAGAAAGGAGGACGGGTGGGGGCTAAAAGCGTGTTAAGTATTTTTATGGTTTTACAGTTGCAGTTAAACAGCTACTTACAGCCAGGCCCATAGTTTGTCTAATTGAACTGGAACAAAACGACAAGACGGTGAATTACAATCTGCAACCACAAACCATTAGCGCCAACACTGCAGCTCAGTTGATCCTCCTTGGGTTTAACGCCGCTCTCCTCACACCAGTACATAAGTCTGCGCATTTGCAAAACAAGCATCCACATGGTATTTCAAGTAATTAGATATTTTGCTATGGAGATGTGTTTTAAATAATTAATCTGCTGTATTGGTGCCCTGCTGTGTTTCCCACTCCACTGCAGCACCAGCAGTGGGCCAACTCTATTAGCTGACTCTCAGCCAACAGGAACAGAGATGTGTTGCCATCAACCCAAGCTAACTCATTTTGAAATTAGGGGTGCAAATTTATTTCATTCACTTTGCAGCTATTGAGCTCAATTAGGGTGCAGAGAATTTGAAACAGGCCAATTTTGTTGAGGGGGCCCCCCTGTAGAAATACACTGCAAAAGCAAGCCACCTCAACCATGAATCAAGGCTTTCAGGTTCAAAACAATTCATAAGAAACACCTACGGTCTTTCCCTTACAAGAGCCTCATACGATCATGTGTAATCACATGAAGCAGGCCTGTTATTCTCAGGAGGGGGTTGTTGAGTTTGGGTGTGATTGTGTCAGGCTGTCAGTGCCCACTCATCCAGACTCCGGAGTGAGACTGGAACAGACGGGAGCTGTTCTTTCAGCACCACCGGGGACAAGCAACAGCACTCTCAGCTGTCTCATCCACACAGTGTAGTGGAGGGGAAAACCACCCAAACTCTCTCTTCCCCGTCCTTTTGATCCTATATTTCAAGATAGGGAGAAGTCTAAGTGAGAACTGATCCTAACATTCAATGGATTGGAAATTTAAAAACAGCAGATTTCTTTTTTTTTGTTGTTGTTGTTAGTATCAAAAATCTTTTTCCCTCAGGAGATACGGTTTTCAGTTGTTTATCACTCATGGCATCCCTTTTCATCTGCTTCCCGTTACTGGGTGGGTAACAAAGAGGAGGCGCATCACTTTCACGCTTCCCTAAAAAGCTGATTAATACAAAAAAAAAAAGCTGGAACACACTGGTGACTAGACTGTTCCCACAAAACTATTGCACACGCTCGAAGACTTGCCTGAAAGAGGCGTAGGATGTTGGCAACCATAATCGATACTGAACTCGCCGAGGCTCCGATGACTCCCACCACTTTTTCAGGCTTGACAAACACCGGTGGCTCCCCGTTAGTGCACCTCACGTCGGAGGTGTCCTTCGTGATCAGGGCTTGGACGAAAGTTAAAGATTGCTCCAGTGCGTAGGTATCCCTTGAACAAGTGTCCAGCACCCGGGCGCCTAAGGTAATGTTGGGTAGGAGTTGCTCGTCCTGGTTTATTTGGTCTAAAGCGTACATCATGGCCTCAAGCCGCTGGATGCCGTTCTCCTTTTTGAGGTCACCGCACGGTGTGCCGTCGGCCCCTCTGGCGTGCACAGGGAAGAGTCCGCCGAGGGTCAGGTGCCCCTCAGTCCGTATTGAATGGGGTGCATACGTCTCCTGAGGCAGCGCGAAATCTACCACAGTCCTCATGAGCCAGAACACTCTCCATACAGAGCTCAGCCTCACGCACACCCCGGGACGAGCCATGGTCAACTTTTAGGAAGGATGGAGTCTGCAATCCGCCGACGATAGAACCAGAGAGGCAGAGAAGTTTGTTAACACGAATCCATCCTTGTCACCAGGGAGGAGATTCAACAAGCTGAAGGGCTGGAGAACCAAGACGCTCTAGATGGCTCAGACAAACTGCACCCATCGCTTTGCAGCCGGGAGTGAGCGGTGCAGCTTGTTGAATAGTGAAGCCTCTGACGGTAATTCAGTGCCCTCGGAAAGAGAGGGTACATCCATTAGTCAGGAAATATCAGTAAAAGAACAGAAACAGCCGCCACAGATGAATTGGCCTAATTTTGTCCATTTACGCTAAATCCAAAGCGCGAGTGGAAACACAGAGAAGTCGCTGCTAATAACTAACATATCTTCACAACCTGAAGCGGCAATTCTACCGAATAAGATAACAAAAATGAATTGAGGAATGATCTCTGAAAACCAACAGCTCACTTAAATGTTAGGACCGGCAGAAGTGGGAGACATTCTTCTCGCTCAGACCAACTCCACGGGAGAGCAGGGATGGCTCGGTCGGCTGTGGTGTATGTCTCCCAGGGGTGCATATCATCTCCACAGTCCACAAAAAAAAATAGAAAGAAAGAAAGAAGGAGGAAAAAGGCGTCTAGCCTGAGCTGTAATGTGCGTTCACTGAGCAGAGGACTGAGGAAATCCAGCTAATTAAAGCCTCGGCTCTTTCTGTCTCCGCAACCGGTCGCATTTATACAAAATGAATGAGTCACAGCGAGGGATTCACTGTGTGCGCCGAGTTTTCAGCCCCCTTTCCTTGCGAGACGTCATTCAGCTGGCTGGAAAAAAAAAAGAAAAAAAAAAGTACCATCACTTCATGGCAGGAAGTTGCCGCTCAGTGTCTTCAGACACCAGTTCAGCGAGAAGGTAAACAAGAGGAACAAATGCTTTCATTGACTTGATAGTAAGACAATTGTTCCTGTGAGTGCGCGTCGCATCTCAGCATTCATAATCTCTTTCTCTCGCTGCGTCCCCTCCCTCCTTTATCTCCCACCTCCCCTTCAAACACACACACACACACACACACACACACACACACACACACACACACACACACACACACACACACACAAAGAAAGTCTGAGTGTTTTTTCTCTCCCTGTTTTCTTTTGATGCTGACGGTGGCAGGCATGAGACGCATATCTGTGGCATTATGAAAACACGACAGCGCTGCAGGTATGGAGGGCTTCACTAAAAAGTGCCTTTCCTTTCCTGAAATAGTTTTGGATTCATTACTGATGCACCTTTAAAAACGGAACAGAGAGGAAGGGGGGGGGGGTA
>NW_019524325.1:78544-83103 GCF_002814215.2 Seriola lalandi dorsalis
GGGGGGGGGGGGTAGAGAGAGAGGGAGGGAGGGAGGAAGAGAGGAGAACAGACACGTTTGGAGGGGTCCAGGCTGGTCTCCCAGGCAACCCTTCTTCAGAAGACACTCCTGATTCATCCTGTGCCCCCACCCCCCACCCCCACAGCACGCGCATTGGCACGCAGACCGGTGAGAATTAACCACACCTTTAGGAGCCCTCACATCTTAACAAAACACTATCATCACCAAAGTATTTAACTGCACAGATGGTGCTTCTACAAACAAGTGAGATTATGATAATTTGCTTTTTTGGGGGAACGCATTAGCCTGGGACTCACTTGGCAATATGTGGCATTAATTACAAAAAGGGAGTTTCTGTGCGTAATTCAAAGTAAATCTCATATTCAAATGAATTCATTGTCAGGCTCTACTAATGACTGCTGTGAGTTACAGTGTGAGAAAAGGTGCCCACTGAGCACTTTGTAGATAGGCTACATAATTCATGCACGAGCCTTCGTTTTCAACTGACCACTTTTAGACCAGCCACCACACATCCAACAATAGCAGCTGCTGCTGCTGCTGCTGCTGCTGAAAAAAAATCACAGCAGTACTGTGGGAAACAGTCAAACAGGAAACAGTAAATGGATTATAGGATAAGTCAGTTAGGTGTTTGATCACTGAGCAATAAACAGCCTCAGAGTTGCTTTATCGAGAAAATGATTATGAGGCATAGAATCCCATTTTATGAACATGTTCGTTCCATTCGTTTCTGTTCAATTAAAAGATTAGAAAAGGCAATGTAGCTCTTATTGAAACATGTCCTATTGACATTACAGGCTTGGATGGACAAATTTCTAATTAATTAAGTTGAATAGAGATTAATTCAAGCCTAATCCTGCCATGTAGTGTGTTTATCTCCATTAGCCGTACTGATTGCTTGAATATCTTTCAACAAGCAAATCGTGCATTTCCAACTTGGAGGGACAATAAGGTTCTGGGTGCAAATACTGTACACTGGGGCCAGAATTCATGAGATGCACCAAAACTATATTTAAGGAAAGTGTGTGGGAACTGCTGGGAAGAGACTGCTGAGGAGAGAAATGAGGGATGTGAAAGGAGAGGGAGGCAGATGGCCTCCTCCAGTGTGAGCACACTGAGATAGGCAGGCAGGCCTGGAAAAATGCAGCAATAGCCCCAACAAATGACACCCAGAGAGACTGGTGTCACAACGCACAACACTAATTCCACTGCCCGGACTCTGCGGTGAGAGCCTGACTCCCACTTACACTGTCAACGGAAAGGTTACTTTTGAAAAATGGGGCCCTCACCGTGATTTAATTCACTGACTAACCCCAAGAAGAGGGCCCTTTCCCCCGGGGAGGCTGTGTGATTTAGACTGAGATTACACTTCGGCTTGGATCTTCTCTCTTTCTCCTTTCTCACATGTTCACACACACAGACACACACATACACTTGGACAAATTCCATTTCAATTTCATGATGAAAAGTAGGAAGCAACAAGTAAGGAGGAGTGAGAATGTATCCTGGAAGAGGTTTCTGTTCAATATATAGCTGACCGACCAAACAAACACAGCCATGGTTTCCATATGCCAGGGGAGCACTACATTTCAGTGCATCACACCGGATAAATTATGGGCTCAGATGAGAAACCAGCGCTTTTGTTTCAAGCATTCAATAACATGTCTGCTCGATGCAGTCTTCCTCAAGTCAATTACAGGGCTGGCACTGTGTGCTCCTTTAAAGAACGACAAATCAAACAACAATAAAAAGTCAACCTTCAAGACAAGAGGCAATAAGGTTTCCTTTTGGGCTGACACTAGGCACAATGGGGTCTGTCTGTCACATTAATTAACCTGGAAACCGCTTTAATTCCCAGACTCAAATGAAAGGGCCATCGTTTCCACAGGAAAGAAATACCTCCAGAACAGGAGGTAATTGCATGTCGAGGTGATTTGTTTGAAAGCACACAGGCCACCAGCCTGTTTGGAGTCATGCATATTCTGTGAGGGGTGAGGTGTTAATGTTAGATCAATGTAGGGGCAATGTTAGATTAGCAACATGAAGGTCACTGAGCTGCTGGGCCCCCATGTCTCATTTTGTACCATCTGCTTTGGAATAATAAAATCAGACTACCTATGCTTTTCTTTATCACTGTAAGCAGAATAAGTGAGGAGAAAAAAAACAAAAAAACAAAAAACAACATATTGTAATTCTACAGGCACGCTGTATGAGAAGACAAATTCTTACCTCTTCTGCTGTTTATGCCAAAGACAAAGCAGGTGCACTGCGGCTAGGACGATAGACTCTCCACGCTCTCAATTATGACTGTAATCCATCTGTCATACCTGCTCCCTTCTAATTATGTCTCTGTAAAGCTGCTGCTGTGGGCTGAGTAACCATTCACACTCTGAAATGTGAAAGATAGACAGATAATGCACAAGTGACCACTGGAATACATATCTGCAGCGGGTAGTGTGGTAACAAGAGCTTTTTCTCCCCGGGCTATCTTTCAAACTCACGGGTTATATGACAACGAGCCTGCTTAGCTGGTTATACAGAGATGTGGGCTTAGAGACCAGTAAAATTTAAAGTGAGAGGAAAAAAAAGATACCCACAAGAATATTAACCCGCGACTGCTGCTATTTCTCTTTCTTCCAGATGTGAAAAGTACCTGCTCCTGATTGGGAGCCAGCCTGGTAGCGATAATGATCAGAGGGATTATATGTGGCAGTAATGGACACAAAGGTGCTGACCTCCCACCCACACAGTCCTGCAATCTTCCAGAGGCCCTATTAGTGGGTGTCTGTGCCTTTGTTTTGATGGCGAACCACATGGTCCGCTGGGTTTACGTGATAAGTGGGTGCAGCTGTGTTAGTTAGCCAGGAGGACTTTAGCCACAAATTTGATTGCAATAGCGAATGCCTCTTGCCTTGTGTCTGTTAATTAGTCGACCTTCTGAGCAGCTCTGGACCTCTATGATTTATTTTTTCACAAGTGTCTTCATGGTACATTGTGATGGACGAGATTTTATCCACAGTCTTTGCGGATGACTCATGACAATCCCTCTCCCTGTGTTTATGTGTGGGTGGGGGTGATGTGACATGCCTGTGTGAGGATAGAGAGGCAGGTGGAGATGGTCCGACTACTTTTAATGACTATATCTGTCAAAACAAAAAGTATTTGCTCTGATGAATAAATTATATTTTCACTGCAAATCATTGTTTTGTTGGTAACATTTTACAACAGGATACAATGGTAGTTATTAGTAATTGCAGATGAGCAACAGATTCTGGAACTAAATGAAGAATTAAAAATCAATAACAAGTAGTCCCTGAATATTTCCAGGAAAACACATAAAATAATACTTTTGGGCAAACTTCAAGACTATGTTAAAGGAATAGGTTGACATGTTTATTTCCTTTCTTGCAGAGAGTTAGACGAGGAGATCAACACTACACTCATGTCTGTAGCGCTATATATGAAACTACAGCTAGGGGCCCGTTAGCTTAGCTTAGCATAAAGACTGGAAAGGGGGAAACAGCTACCATGAGTCTGTCAACAATCAGACTACCAGCACCTCCAAAAAGCTGATTAATTAAAATGTTATATCTCGTTTGTTTAGTCCATACAAAAACAAAAGTGCAGCAACGACTTGTTTAAGTTTTAAGAGCCCGACGTTTTTTTGTCTGTGTGCAGTAACTTCCTGGTGACTTCTCATCACCACGAGGTTGCAAGGGAACCAGCAGAGACTCCAGTACACTCGGCTTATTGAGAGAGGTGTCAAGCGGCAAGAGAGCAGGTAAGCAAATTGGTATTGGTATTTGTGGTCTCTGTAGTATCACCACTGAAAGGGACAAAAAGCTTTAATTTAGTTTTCAGTGTTAGGCATTGATTTTCTCATCTAACTTTCAGCAAGAAAGCAAATGAGATGCATTGCCCAAAATGCTGAACTACTCCTTTAATGACATCATAAGTCATGATTAATTCCTTGATATCTGTGGATCAACATACTGACAGCTTTCTTAATGAGTAGTTCCTGACTAACTCTGGATCAGCTGCTGTGCAACACAAAAATAAAAATTACTCATTGATTCTAATGGTTACTATATTTGTGCTCCCTTAAGTAAAGTGATGAATCGCACTGCGTATCTGCATGTTTCTCAACGTGATGAGTTGCTTATCACTACTTTATCACTTCTGTCTCCTCCAGAGCAAAGTAAAATATTATCATGTTTACTGGGACTTCATTGTTAATTCTTTTACAACCAACCAGAGACAGAATTTTGGAATAAGAGAAAATCTGCTCAGTGATAAACATCAGTACAATATGTGCAGCTCAACAGTTTGGCTCAACGATTACCATTTTTATTCAACAATGGCTTGTCCTTGTTTTGAATTGATTTCTGCCCCTCGTTGTAAAGATTGTCCAGCAATAAAGACATTTTGAAAAGTACAGACTGTGGTTCCAAACGTATTGTGGCGCTGCACTTGTGATGTGACACTTCCAATCTCAGCAAACTACAAGCCTTCTCTCTCTCTCTCTCCCCCTCTCCCCCCCC
>NW_019524325.1:83123-175623 GCF_002814215.2 Seriola lalandi dorsalis
CTCTCTCCCTCCTCCTCCTCCTCCTCAGCTGAGACCCTTCCGAACTCAAAAAGAGGCACCAGTGCCAAATGTCAGCATGTTTAAAATGCACCAATTTGGGCAGATTAAAACCATCTTCATGTTAATGAAGACGCTAACGCTGAGACACTGCACATACTGCACTGCAGATGGACATCATAACCTCATCATCCCTTTCACTTTGGAAGGCGAGCCTCACAGTTTGTTATTCATTTCAATTTATGTCTTGGCAGCTGGTCACATACCACCACCACACTGAGTTGGTTTATATATTTGCATTGCACAAGCCTCACTTCAAACTATTTCATTTTTCTAAAGTAACTGTATTATTGCAACACAAATGAGCTCAATTCCTCCATTTTTCAGATGAACTTTACATTTGAAAAAATATATTTTTGTTGTTGAAACTGTGTGACTGGATTATGCCTCTGCTTCTTGAATTAACTGCAGTGCTGTTTGTGTTGCAAATAACATATTTTTTTCATCTTACACAGCTCATTACCATATGGAGCTGCTAGCGAGGACTGTGGTGGAGGGCAGGCCTACTTATTTCTGCTAAGTGCCCCTGCAGTCTTTACCAGAGTTTGAAAAGCATATACAAAAAGGTACACACATACACGCACACACACATTTTGAACAAGAATTTGCTTAGCTTGACTGCTGTGCAATTCATCATGCACATGAATTAATCTCTCTCACTCATTAGGTGGAAAGCTGTTACAAATTACTGCACATAGCTATCACATAAGGTGGAACAATAAATCACTGTGTTCATGTATAAAAGCCATCCACTTGAATCGACACTTATGGCTGCTGCCTCCTACGCTGTTCATCACCTCCTTTAGCTGAAGGCTGTACACAATTAAAAGAGGTTCAAGTTAAACCGCTCCCCACTTTGACCATGTGCGAGCCTGAGGAGTGCGCAGTCTGACAATAATCCCCTGGGTTTATCTGTTCAGTGAGCTCAGTGCTTCCAACGGTCCCGCAGTATCCCTCCTGTCTCTCAGCTTCGGTCTGTCTCCCTTTAGACTCCCCATGGCCCAGTGGTCCCAGAGGAGCATTGTGGCTAGAATTAAGGGTCACAAAAGCCACCTTTTCCCCAGGGGCTCTCCACTGTCAGCACACTGGGTGCCTTTTGGAGTCATCCCAGCTGATCTCTCGCATTTATAAAAAGGGGGAGATTCAAGGAGAGGAAATGCATATATTCACGCAAAGCTGCCTACTGGGTTACAATAACCGTGGCTAGCTTTTGGATGCACAATGGAGGCGAAAGGTCAAGTCAGGGTGCCTATCCCCGAGTGACATCTCCGGCTGAGGAATCATGGCTCAAAGTGAAAGAGAATAACGGGGAGCACACTGTGTTTACAGAGTTTGGAGGGAGGAATGATTGTGTATTGTAACATTTAATGGGTGCCCGACAGTGTCGAGTGAAAGCAAGTCCTGTCGACACACAGGGCCGAGCACAATACAGACAGAGCAGAATGGGAGTTCTTATGGTTGCTCGGGGATTGAATAAAGCCCAGTTCATTTGCTACATATCACGTTTTGTTACATGGCTCCCGACAATTCCTCATATTTCATCCGTGGAGCTGGCAATGGGCGTTTTATATCCTTCCTATTTCCTCCACCTTTCAGCTCGCTTTAAGCTCCTCCATGTCATGAGGGTTTTTTTTCCTTTTGGAATTTCTCCCTTTTTGCTTTCAAGCTGAAAATCAAATCTATAAATCAAAGGCAATGGGAGAAAGACACGGGAACTGAAGGACATTTAAATCCTTTCAGAGTTCCCAAAGCTTCAGAGAGCGAAATAAACAGGAAATTAAAATGGAGCTAGAAACGGTAGCAATCCTTCTTTTCAGGGGATTGAAAATCAGGTGCATTTCTTAATGCTTCTTCCTGCTTTATATTCTGTTCTGTCGGGAATGGATCCTCCTCTCCCTTATTAATTTCCTTGAAAAAGGAAAAGAATTACAGTCTTTGAAAAATGCTAAAAATGCCAAAGATTTCATGACAGTTTCTTTTTGTTAAATTGTTTTCTGAGATTTTTTTGTCTCCTGAGTCAGCGAAAGAGGTTGTCATGCTTAATGTGCAAAAATAAAAAACTTCCAGTGCCAAGGTGCTCTTAAACTGTCTTTCATCAGGCTGAACGTAGCCTGCAACTGTGTCTGCTCACCTGGCTGTGTGTTTTACAGAAATGTTGCTGCTGAACACAGTTGCATGGCTGACCTTCAGACTGAACTCAATTTGCATAAAAGCATATGATTAGATAAGGTGCAACCACCACTGAGAAAACACATTGGTTCACACTTGACAAGCACTGACCACATCCACGAGTGGGTGAATAACCACAGTTTACCAGTGACGGAACAAAGTTTGGTAACAAGAGTCTGCAGCCACGTTAGAGGCTCCGAGAGGCTGGACGGGGACGCAGCGTTGTTTTGAGCTGAATGCTCACGTCAGCCAGCTAACAAGTTCACAGTAACAATGCTAACATGCTGCTGTTGAGTTTATGTCAACCATCTTAGTCCAGTGTGTTAGCATGCTAACACTAGCATGCACCAAATGCAAAGTACAGCTTAGGCTGATGGGAATGCTATTAGTTTTTCAAGTATCTCATTATAAACCAAAGTATAGGTGGAATTAAAATTCTGATCATAGGATGGCACCAGATGAAAAGTTAAAAGGGATCAAAGTTATTACAATTCATCATAAGGGGAACATGAATTAATGAACAACATTTCATGGCAACTCATCCAGTAGTTGTTGAGAAGTCCCGCTAAAAAAACCACAAAAGTCAACCCTGTGGAGGTGCTAGAGGTAAATCCAGGGGATTACCAAAGTAAGTAGGCTAAATCCTCTGGGGGTCATGAGTGTTTCTACAAAATTTCATGGCAAACCATCCAAAAGATGTTGAGATATTTCAGTTTGGATCAAAGTGGTGGGCCAACTGACAGACACTGCCAACCCTACAGCAGCTGCTAGTGTGGCTAAAAGAGGAACATCCCTTTAAGCAAATTAATAATCAGGAAAAATGGAGCTCAATCAAAGAAAATAAATTTAAAAAGAAGAAAAAAAGTCAAATTGTCTTTAGACTTTATAATCCTATCCAAGAGTCTGGATCCAAATGAGTCTTTGTAGACAAATCAAAGAAAATAATGTTTTTCCTCTCAGAGAGGCGTTCAACAGAATACACACAGACATTTAGTTGAAAGCTGACAATGACAAATTCAGATGGAATACATGACTCTCACTCCTACATCTGTGTAGAAAATGAGAGGCTATCACAGGCAAACACTATGAGTCATGTAATTCTTCACAGCCTCTTTGCAGAATTTTAATTAAAGCTAAGCCTAATGCCTACACATACATCACACCCTCTGTGATCACCTAAGTAATACTATTGATTAACATCCTATAGATCTTTTCACGCAATGTCAAAACTGGTGTTGATATCGAACATTAATTTCAGGCAACATTTCTTAATCAAAGAAGGGCCAGGAGCTCAACGCTGCGCAAACACAAATAGATCTACTGCTTGTGGTGCATAGATCAATATTTTTTCTTCATTGTGTTGACTTGATGTGTGAACGGGAAATCTGAAGCGCAAACATAATCACATCAAAATGACAACCGTATGAAAAATTATATGTCTGCTTCTTTCCTTCAAAAAAACTCCTATACAATAAATTGCACGCCATCAAGCCGAGGTTATAAATCACGGCACTCTGAGGCAAAGGCAGGAATGAGAGGCATGCTTTCCTTTTAAGTGGAGGCTTACAATTGAACCTCAGGCACTAGAGTCCATAAATCGCAGCATCAATTATTAACCCAAATCTGTTTTAATGTGCCAAAAGAAACCCCAGTGGGCAAGCTAATGTAACTAGCAGGAAACGAGGAGAACAGATAAAATGACCAGTGTGGCCAGAGTCGGCCCCTTTTTTACGTCTGAGCTGGCCTAGAGTGCAGGAAAGCATCAAGCACGAGTCCATCCTGTCAGACTTTAGGGGCCATCAGGAGCCATATTAGCAGCTAAATAATAGAGAATTCCATTCATTTGAGAGGGGAAATACGATGGTAGATTGGGCCTTGAGGACATAATTGATGAAGGCCTCAAAGCAGCAGCGTCCCCTGTCCGCTCTCAGGATGCTTTTAAAAAACATGCATGTCGAAGATCACAAGGTGATACAAGAGATTTGAAAGTGCACTGAGAGCAAGCAGTAAACCATTAGGAGACAACCTCAGCAATCACAACGTAGCTGCAGGGATGTGAGTATATCACGATCACAGGCTGAGACCAAAAGCAAATAGAAATTCAGTCCCTTCAGGGTCAGTAAATTCCTGCACAGTTCATTTTGCAGTGGATGTTTTTCAGCGTTTTATTAAACTGTTCAAGATCACAAGGTATGCAGGACACTGAATGCAAAACCTCTTAAAGACACTCTTGGCATGAAGGCTGTAGTGAGGAGAATTTCTGTAAACATCATTATCTCTCGATTTCACAAACACAAACGGAGGAAACTTACATAAAAAGAAACAGGTTAGTGAAGGATGTTTAAGCTTTGAACAGAACAAATTGTACAAACTGAATTCTGGAATATATATTTTTTCACTTCAGGAAAAAAAAAATGAAATGAAGTTGAGGCTCTGATGACATTTTCCTCATTTCCACTATTTATTATTTAATTATTCATCATGTTTTCTGGGGGTGGGGGGGTGTGGGGGGGATGCTGATACAGGACCAAGTCCTAATTTTGAAAAGCGGATGCTTTCCAGCATACAGCAGCAACCCAATTGCCTCCACTCTGTGTACATGATGCAAAACCTGTAACTGTTTTTGATTTTCACACATTAAAACATTGCTCGGGGCAAAATATACCGCTACAGCACATCTAGCCAGTCAGTTGGTTGTGGTTGTTCTTATTTATTCAAGCAATCTGCTTTATTTCCATTCGGTGATCACTGGGGAGGCTCTCCAGGACGCACTCAGATCTCTTCCTTCATCTGACAGAGGAGAGGAGGGGAGTGTGCGAGATGAACACTGAAGCTGTCTTATTAGTGCTTAACTCTCCTGCTTAGGCCTCCAGATTGACAGGGAAAAAAGAAAAAGTGTTCATGCAGCCTGCGCCATAAACAGTGGCAGTGATAAATATCTGCTGTCACTTCCAACATGACTCACTTGTCTGAGTCTCAGCTTTACTGCACACAAAAGAGGCTGGAGCAAAGCAACCATACACTACTGCTAAATCTTTATCAGATTACAGATAATAGATGCACTCTATAAAATAGCTTATATTACCAGAGAGTGAGTTGAAGAGCGGAACACAGTTCAGCACCAAATAGTGAATAATGAGCATAATTTTATAAAAAGCAAACACAACCATTGATACAGGTAAAAACTCATACGAGCCTTCATTACTCGTAGACTGGATGGCCCGTTCCTGTCATTTTATGTAGGCTTCAGTTTCTCGTCTTCCATGTGGCCTCTCCAGACCACCAGCGGTCACCACAGGCCTGCTGTCTGTTAGTTAAAGTGAGGTTTCGGGTTTGTAGGTGGAGGGTGTCAGTCCTGCAGAGAATCCACCAGAGAGAGAATAATGGGCCTGAACAGAAAAACATACCTACATGGACATTATATTTTCTGTGTGGCAAGTTGCTAAGTTACACTGCCATCGCATTTCAGCAGTGGACGAGACATTATTAATAATATAGAAATACTCCATGGCATTGAAAATGTCACTGACAGTAAGGAAAAGTAAGGAAAGTATTTTTACCCAAAATTACTCATAGTATGAAAAGTAAAGTAGTCATAATGCAGAATAACTGCTTCTAAAATACTTTATATTATATTATTGGATTATTATTATTATTATTAATGTGTCAAACTATAAGTAGCATGTTACTACTGTATTGGTCAAACTGGATCTAATTTGAAATATTTTATATACTGTTGGGCCAGTTTGATCTTTAACATTGCATAATAGTTTATAAACTCACCATATGATTAGAACGAAAAATCTTAATCTGGTGAGCAACCAGTAACTAAAGCTGTCAAGAAAAAGAAAAAAGTATAATATTTCCCACTGAACTGTAGTGGAGTGAAAGTATTTTACATAGTATATCCCACTGTGTATTTAGTTATATAGATTTATATATACATATCACATAAAATACAAGTGCCTCAAATTTCTACTTGAGTACAGTTCTTCAGTAAGTGTATTTTTCATGCTCCACCACTGCATTTCAAAATCACAGAAGCAAGATAAGGGAGAGGCTAGTAATAAGCCTAGAAATAGTAGGTAATTCCATGTAAATAGTTTACAATCTCAAAAAGTGCTTTTACAAATGTGTATCCACGGCCTTACATGAAACCATCACCTGTTGCTTTTGATCGGTTTTAATTATACATTTGTTCTGTGCATGTTCATGAAGCTTACCTCCCACAGTCCAAACACATGCAAATCAGGGGGATTAATGACTCTAAATTACCCATAGGTGTAAGTGTGACTTATTAAGTGAATCAGTGATCGCTCTGTGATAAACCAGCCGTCTGTCCAGGTTGTTTTCCTGCCTTTATCCCAATGTGTGCTGTAACAGAGTCCACAGACTCCTGAATAAGAATGAGAAGACTGTGCATTTAGTTTCCCTTTAATGCAGCAGCAGAATGAAAACCAGCGCCCTTAAATTGTTACAAGTCACTGCCAAGCTAAGATCAGTACAATACGGATGAAATCTTTGAACCTTGAAATTACATTCCATTACGAACTCAATAGAAACAAGAGCTTCAAGAGCTACGTCTATAGGGGTCCTATATTTCTTAGTTTTATTAATCACCTATTAATCAATGCTGTATAAATGGATCATTAATGAGCCAAGAACAAAAATAAAAGTAATAAGTAACAGTTTGGAAATCTATGTCACTAGTCCCTCATTCACAACTCCAGACTTGATACATTATTATATGGACATTTATCTCAGACATCTCATGACTTATACAATGACAGTCATGACCATGAACAGTATTTCCTTTCCAACCACCCATCATGTCTTCAGAAGAATAGCTCTGTGTGACAAAACAGCAGAGGAGATTTAAAAAAGAAAACCTGTTGAGGGTCCAGGCATGTGTCTTTTTCTTGGAAACCCAGCTATATGAAGGATTAGCTTGTGCTCTTTGGCAGAATAAGAAATAGAATTATAATCAATGTGACTTAATTAAATCTTGTTTACTTGCAGCCGTAAGCATGATTTATCTATATTTTGTTTCAAAAAAGAGGCAGTGAGTTTTTTTTCCCCGCAGGATATGTCAGCTAAAGTTTACCTCTGAGTAATTCAGATTGACTACCTCTCATAAATGTCAGACACGCCGGGATTGAAGTAGAACTGGCAGCCCTTTAGAATTCCTCCATTTTTATTTCCCAGAACAGCGACAACATGCAGAGAACATATGCTGCCAAGCAGCCTGTGCAACAACAACAAGAAAATCTTACGAATCCTCCAAGTTGCATTCAAACATTTCATCTATTCGAATTCACCAAGCGGGAGTGGAAAACAGCATAATAGTCCTATAATCTTACAGCTTTTAAAAAGCTAATGTGAGCACGCTCTCCCGTATGCAATAAGCCACTTTGTTTGTTGAAAACTCGCCAAGTGGCAAAAAAGCAGCTGCTATCTCTGCAGTCTCAAGGGGCTAGTTAATTTTAGAAAGATAATCTTCTGCAATATGCTGAGGGATTAAGACGTTAAAAGTCCCAGCATGGGAAGACGATAAGGCTGTATAGTCATGGACTGTGAGAAGCATCCAGTGCATTTTAGGAATAGAGAAGTATGTTACTTATCATGCTAATCAGCATGCAGCTCAGGAAAAACAAACACCAGTTGTTCAATGACATGTCTATGTAATTTACCACTACCCCTCTATCTGTGAGCCACAAATGATGATCATGATGACAGCAGTTCATCTTTGGCTATTAGCATTGTCTCCCAAGGCAGTGTTGCCGTAGTTTCTCAAGAGATTACCTGCAGGAGAGGAATGCCACACTGAAGCAAGTACTGTCTATGGCTTAATCAATGTCATTTGCATATGAAGGATAAAACTAATCCTCATCAGAGGGTGGTTCTCCACCTGAGGCAATGTCTTGTCCTTTCTAAGCAATCCTTCTCTTATTAAATGATCCCTTGACGATATTCACCTTGCCAGAGAGAACAAAGCAACCATACTGTGTGCAGTGGGAGGGAATTCTACAGGGATGTTTGGACTCGGTATGAAAGTGTGATGTGATGCAGAGAATAAAGACCTGGGCTAGCCTGAGCCAAATGTTGGGGTGCGGGAATAAGCAGACCTGCTGTAATGCTGTTTGGCTCTGGAAGTCAACCAAACAGCAAGTTCCAGGTGAATAACAATGTGTGGATTTGCAGGAATCAGGTTCAAAGTCTGAGGGGAGCACAGCAAGCTTTTTGCCCCGCCACCCGCTTGCTTCTTGGGCTGCAGCCAAGGTTTTTTTAAACACCCAGTCAGGGGTAACAGCCGGGGTTCCCCTGCTGTTCCTTTGCTGCACTTGAACGCAACACATAACATACAGGGCAGGAAAAATGCAACTAATGTACCCGAAGCAAACCTGAGGATGGAGAAGCTATTCCTCTGTTGGAGGGATTTGTGTCACATTAGAGGGATGCTGAGCAGAAAAGAACTGGGTTTCAAAAGATCCCTTAAGGCACTGTATTGTGGAGACAACCTCTTCCCTCTCACAGGCTCCTTTCTGTATAAGATAAGCAAATATACACTGGCAGACAAACGTGACATTTTCCTGGTGCAGGAGCTGCTTAAGAGGACGCTTCATAGGTGGGCAAGGCAGATAAGACGACAGCCGGGATCGGAGGGACTGGAAAACCAGCGTGAAAAGAAGATGACATAAAACAGCAAGAGTGGGATTTTCGCACACCCTTTCATTTTCAAACATCCCTTACGCAAAGATCCACCAAGAGGGTGAGGCTCGAGCATGGGTGACCCACCTGCACTAGACTGGTGCTCTTCTTCATGCATATTTCTTTATGGTAATGTCTACCCCAGGGTGCTGTTTGGCTGTCTTTCCTGGCTGAGGAGGATGAGAATCTCACCCTGTTTATAGCCTATCAGATGGATTACAGACTCATTATCAACAGTGCCGTGTGGCCATAGAGGCCTGTCTTTAACACCACATTTCTACTGTGTCAGCCACAACACTGAATTCCATAGCAGGGGTTTTGTGGTGTGTGTTTTGTGTGTGTGAGTGTATATGTGTGTGTGTGTGTGTGTGTGTGTGTGAGTGTGTGTGTGAGTGTATATGTGTGTGTGTAGAGAGAAAAGTGGCTAGACTAAAGGCATGGCTGATCCAGTTTTATACGGTGTCTCATTTCTGAAGTTGGAGCAAAGTGATTGGCCACTGAGTTTACCAAAAGACTTACATTTCATGACCATGGCAACAAATTACCTGCATAGCAGCATAGCAATACATAGCAGCAGTATATTCACCAGTATATAAAAATGAATGGCTATTACTACTTTATTTTTCTGCTAAATTTTTTTCTTTTTACAGCCCTGACTGCAGTGTTATACTGAACCTAGATAAGCATATCGGCTGCAGAGAGCCACGGCGAGGAATGTTGGTGTGATGTAATGTGATGTGAAGCTCTCTGAAGGTCTGGGCTCAGCGACGCCATACATGAGACAGTTTAACATCACTACCCATTATGAATTTACCTGCAAAAGGTGATGAGAGAAGAAACTAGTGTTATTCAGCTTGGAAATGACAGCACTGGCCAGAGTCTCTCTAAATCAGATTGATGATCCATTTTCCCTGCCCCGGGGCCACAGTAATGTAGGGGCCTGGGATCCACCGAGGCTGCACAGAGACAGATGGGACCTTGTCTGCTATGACCTTGCTGAGCTAATATTTCTCCCAGGCCTTGTCTGTTGCCTCATCATTAAAGGTGCCATGGCTATCAACATTGAGGGAATACTTCAAAGACACTGTTTACTTGGACAGGACAGATTCCGGGTGAAGAAAAATCACAGCAGCAGAGTAACAAGGCAAAGAGGGATTGTTTGGCAAATGGTGAAAGTGTGATGTGTGTGTGTGTGTTTGTGTGTGTGTTTGTGCAATGTGTTTCTTCTTTCTTTGAAAGTCGTGCAGGCTGTGCATACGCAGTATTCTGCACAAGTAACCAAACAAACTGCTTGTCGAAAAAGACAAAGTAAGTCATCAAGTTTATATTCTTATGTTGAATCAGACCACGTCGCATCATCATTCCATGTCAATTAATCTGTTAATCAGCAACTACTGTGACAATCAATTAATCGTTTCAGTAAATTTTCAAGCGAAATTGCCAAAATCTCTCCGGATACAGTCTTTCATAAATTTATCAAGAAAATAATCGCCTGGTTAATCCTTAATGAAAATAATTTTTTTCTTGCAGCTCTAACTGAATCCCATAAGAGTGGGATTTGTTTAAGCCAGTCAGATTAAAGATGTTCTCCTGCAAAAGTAAATATCCTTACTGTTTCATAAGGCCTATGAAGGTTTTATTTTGCAGATATGTTTGTAATTGTAACATCTTTCAAATTACTTTCATTGCTGAGTGCACCAAATGCCAAAGTTTCAAAATTCTAAACACACTGGTTTTAAGGGCTGTTCTGTAGTGTTTGGACAGTCTTATTTTTTCTCTTAGACTGGTCAAATTAAGTTCGACATATAAAAAAAAAAGCTAATGATGCTATAAAAGTTAAAAACCTACCAACCCAACCACCAATGCTAAAAAGCTCCTTGAAAATATTCAGCAGTGAAAACAGACAATAATTAATTTAGACTAATGGTTCCCACCCAACCTGTGGGCTGAGGCCCACTGGTGGGCCCTGAAGGTATTGCAAGTGGACCAACAAATCATTTTCAAAGCAGAACAATATTGGTGAAAAGATGTTATCAGAACGGCGATCTTTAAAAACATTCAAAACATATTTAAAATACTTTTATGTTGTCACCAGCTGGACCAAAGAGAGTAAAGAGACAGATAGTGAATCAACAAGTGATCTCTCCCCTGTCAATCAAAAAAGAAGAATTGAGCTTCCCCTGCTTTCAATGCTGAATGCTCGATCGATATTATTAAACTAAAAAGTGCTCAGAGAACATATTATTTGGCCTCTGTATTGTTAAGGTGCTGGATGTGCACTTGTAACATTTTTGATATTTTCAAGTGGGCCATGAGTTGGAAAAGGTTGGTAAAGTCTAACGAAACAGCTATGTGCAACAGATCAATTTAGACGTCTATCTGAAGTTTGACTATCCAGCCACAGTCAAAGTCTGTCTTGGTGAAGCGTTGCGTGTGTTTTTACTATCCATTTCAGTTCTGGCAATGGAGTAAAAGTACTTAAATACAGGACATTTGAAGTTATGCTAGCAATTAACCATTGCACCCATTCACATTCGGCCCTCTCGTGTTTGTATGTCATCCACGTTCAAAATGGCAGTTTATTTGATATGGTTTTCTTTACTGGTAAGTCATTCTTTTGCAGCTTTGTGTGATTTCAAGCCTCTGAATACATCCAGTGACATTTGGAATGAATTGCGATGCCGGAGTCAGACCAGGAAATATGGTCCAGGAAGCAATCCAGCAGGTCACTGTTACTCACCGCCAGCCAGTGAGAGAGAGAGATAAGGAAATAATCAGAACAGAGAGGCGAGGGCTAACTTCAGCCAGAATGCACTGACAGATGGGCTCCCACTTTTATTCTTTGGTATCCCTCCTCTCTTATTTCATCCAAACTAACCAATGCTGTCTCTGTTCATATGTGCTGTCTTATGGAAACAATTTAGTATTCTATAACCTTTATGTAACTTTAGCGCTTAGTATACAATAAAGCAAAAGAACACCCCTCAAGCCCAAACTCCCTTATCTACAGTTTCTTATCTCTCATTAGCTTTGGCCTTGTGATGAGTGTTGGGGGTTTGCAGGGGGGGTGGGGGTGGGGGGTAATCTATTGAAATATGGTTTCATTTTGGATAGACTTTATCAGCAAAGCTATTTAAAATTCTGATAATGAAGAATACTGTAAATCCCCAGAGTGCCCTTGTACCACAACATACACACAGCACAACAACACACAGTGGGTGGTAATCATTGTGTAATCACTCAAACAGCAGCGCACATCTAGGCCCCCAAGCCTCCAGCCACTCCCACTGCAGCCCAGCCCCTCATATTTGCTGCATTTGTTCTAGGATCCAAGCAATAAGTAAAGCCTCCTCGTGGCCTCAGAGCCAGATTGAATTGCAAAAACATGTTGCACCTGGTGCAGCGAGAACGGGAGGGAGAAGCAGCAACACTGTCTGCATTCGCTATCCGATGGCTGCAACCTTATTGAAAATCTGATAATGATATTTGGTGAGCTTAATGGTTGCCCTCTGCAGGCTATAATCACTCTCACTCAATCCCGTTTTCGTACCCACCGCTCCTCCATCCCCCTCCTTCTGTTTTTCATCTTCTCCCTCACTTTCACAGCGTGCGGCTGACAGAGAGGCATGATATACGGCTGCTTCCCTCAGTTTTAAAACTCCCGGCGCCACATAATTTTTCCTTGGCCTTTGTTTTCCAGTAGAATTAGTATTAGTGATTCAGAGTCCTGCTCAAGGACACTTCAGCAGGGAAAGATGCTAATGTGACAGAGGCTTGAATCCACACTTTATAATTAAAAGAAAGTCTTCTTCCTCACTACACCCCCTGCTATTTTATAGTAAATGTAGGAGGCCAATGCATGACACATGTTCAGAGCTTCCCTCTAACATGAAATGCATAATGACCCAATTTGCCCACAGGGAACATTAAAGTTTCATCTTATGTGTTCTAATGGAGTCATACAGACTTAACTGAAAGACTACATCTGAAGCTATATCTATCTGCTGCTGTGACATTTTATTAGGAGTTCTTCCAGAAGCGTGAACAATACATCACTTCCTCTGAAATACCTAGAGGCCACCAAAACCACATTGGCATTTTCATTTTAACACATTTGCAGTAATTAACAGAGCTAACTTTTTTATTGTGATTAATAATGGAGAAGAAGATAGCATTATTGAGCCACACATTAAATTGCACTCATTAAACTGACTTTCCTGAATGCACCAACTCAGACTACTAAGCGGGACTGTGAAAGGGTCAAAGTGATCATTATATAATTTAGCTGGAGAACAATTATAAAATGGTCTAATAAGAGTGATTTCTAATGAGCAGTGTGAGAGTGACACCTCCTTCTCTGTGGAGCTAATCTATCTAATTGTCAAAAGGAAGATCCATTTCAGAGCTAACCTAACCTGTTTCTCGTTCACAAATGCAATGTTACTTCTGTACTCAACTATATTTTTAACATACTTGTACTTTACTTTAGTATTTCCATTTTCAACTTTGATGCTTCTACTCCCCTACATTTACTCCACTACAGCTGACAACTATAGTTATTAGTTTTAGCTTCAAAAAACATATGGTAATCTGCTAAAATGCAATGCATTGTTAAAGATTAAACCAGTGGTTCCCAGCATTAGTAAGTGCAAATTTGTGTAGCAGAGCCTTATTTTTTTCCCTCCTCTCTACCCCATTAATCATCTCACAACCCCTCCAGATTTATCTTACGACCCTTTAGAGGCTACCACTGGATTAAACTACCTAACTGTATGTAAAGTAATTTAAAAAATAGCTCCAGCCTGACTGGCCAGAACAGTGAAATGCGACTTTCAGATTGATGCATTGGTATAAGCAAAGTAATAATGTAATATATAATCATACATCCGTTGCAGAGGCCATTTTTCTGCATACTGAGTAGATTTATTTTTGCTTTTTTAAGTATATTTAGCTGATAATACTTTTACTTTAGCAGGATTTTAAATGCAGGACTTTTACTTGTAATAGAGCATTTTTACACTGCTGAACTGCTACAGTGAGTACTTCTTTCTCCACTGGGGCTAAACATTAAAGCAACAGATTCACATATGGTTCTCTTTTTTAGACATCCTCTCAGAAAATAAGCCATTCATTTCCATGTGTAGAGCACAAAGTGGGACTGAAAAATATATTTTGAAAGTTTTGGCATCTCATCGGCTTTGCTACAAATTCAATCCAAATACAGTATTTTCCCTCCTGTGCAAGCAAGGCGGGGGGGCAAAGTTAGGAATGGTTCCAGGAGACCAACTCTCCATTTTGCTAGCTTCAGCACTCAATAGCTTCATGATTAAAGCCAGTCTATTTTATTGATTGAAAAGGAAGGAGAGAAAACCCAGAACCTTTACTCTTCACTCTCCGCTTTTCCATCTGTAAAAGTGGTAGAAAAGCCTCCCTTGACCATGTCCAGGCAATTTGGGTTGAGCGGGCCTCTCCTGTTGCACTCAGTGACTCCGGCCATGCTCTGTTACCTCATCTCATCAGCTGGGAAAGTATTTGTGCTTGTAGCTCCAGAGAAAGCGGCCACGAGTTAAATTGAGTTACCTGTTCAGAGATGGTTTCATTTTCCATGGATGGCCCCAGAGATCCTTGATGGAACTGCTAACTGCTCATCACCCCTCATGTCCCCCAGTGTCTGTCTGAGCAGAGCGCGGTGACACGGCAACAGCGACGTGGCAACAGCGACGTGGCTCAGGTGGCACAGACAACTGGCTGCAGGATCCATCACACTGTCTCTCAACTGTGGTGTGCAGTCGGATAAACCTGCTCTGCTGCCTCTAGCTTTGCGAAACAACATTGTGTTTCTCTATATTTTTTTTTTACATATGTATATATCATAAACTTACACAAGCTACTTCTTGACATATTTGCTGCTTCTCTCAACTTCATTCATTCTTTACAGCAACCAACTGTCTGCATTCACGGCCATGCACAAGGACATGCACACATGCAATCAGGCATTTCAGATGATATATGGGCAATATATTTCCTGAGTAATAAGATAATGATTAATTTTATGGCTGCGATTTATGTGAAAGCTCTATATTATGTACGTTAATCCTTATTGATTCGCATATAATGAACTTTCTAAGATATGTCAATCCACCATAAGTGATATGGAAGGGGTAGAGGCTGGAGGCTTGGCTCATGTCCTGTCTGTCTCTGTTGATAACCACAGGGCAAGAGATGAAAGGCGGAGAGGAGAGGTGTAAAGGAGTGATGTGGGGAGATAAGAGCTGAGAGGATAAACGAAAGGAGAGGAGTAAAGGGTGAGAGGAGAAGTGGCCAGAAGCAGCTGGAGGAAGGTTTAGAGGATGAGCACGGAGGACGGAAAGAAGAGAAGATATGAGAGCAGAAGAGGGAAACAAGAGATGACAAAAAAGGGAAGAGAGGAGGAAGGAGATGAGAGGATAACAGATAAAAGAGCAGGGGAAGAGCAGACAGCCTGCCAACCCACAGTCACGTCAGACAATTTACTATGTTCTGGCCCATAATGTTTTATAGCACAATCACTGATAGCACAGTAGTCAGTAGTGATCTCATTTCACAACCCATATCCTTCAGTAATGTGAACACAAAGGGAGAAGCAGAGCCATTAGCAGCGTCCAGTGCTCATCTACTGATACTCATGCATAATTGGCTTCCATGGAAGGAAGCAGGAAAGGGTAAACAGCAAGCAATCATATTAACTCCTGTGAGTCCTAATTGAAATCCGTTAACAATCAGCACAGATGACAGAGGCTGTGGAGACGAGGGGCTGTTCATACCCCGAGCCCTCTTTCCTGCACGCTGCTCTCTGTGTATTGACACGCGTGAAAACGTGGGTTTGCATTATAATCAAGAGTTATGCTTGATTCCTGTGCTCATGGGTTGCATCTCTGCCCATCATACACGGTGTAAATTAGCTGGATCTGAAATGGGAAAGTATCCAGGACTGTCAATGGGAACATGAATGAATATCAATTAACAACATAATTTGAAATGAATCTTAAAGGAATAGCATAGCATTTTGGGAAATACTTCAATGCACCTTCTTGCTGACAGTTAGAAGAAAAGATCAATACCTCCCTCATATCCGTTAAATATGAAGCTACAACCAGCGGCTGGTTGATTAGCCTATAGCAAAAAAAAAAAAAAAAACCACCACCTCTCTATTTAACAAGTTAAATCTCATTTGTTTAATTACTATAAAACTGACATGTAAAAATTACAAGTTGTGGCCGAGAAATACAAACATGCACATAACCCCCTAATAAAACCACAACGTCTCATTTTTGCAGTTTAGGTTTTGTACTGAATACACAACTGAGACACAGTGTGAAATTTGTGAGCTTTATAGGTCTGGGTAGACGGGTTTCTTACCTTTGGACTAAAGCCAGACCACTAAATTAGCAAGTCCCATATATCGGCTGCTGCTAATTTATTGCAGATAAACCTGTATCTGTTTATAAGATGAATGAGTAACAACAAATTGTAGAACAAGAATGCCAGAGTACGTTCGATATGATTTAGCAACAGTCTGACTGGCATGTTGATTTCCCCAATGTAAAATGTCCCTCTCATGTGTTTAAGTCACAATTTATAATCAAAGAGATTGTTTATGTTTAAATGAAATTACTATTATTGTTGTCAGCTTTCTCACAAATACCGATATTAATATTGGCTCGAAAAATCCAGTTCTGGTCGGGCTACACTCTGGACAGAGCCAGGCTCGCTGTTAAAGCAGCATGTGTGTACCTGTATGTTTTTTGTTAGTTTTTTACCCATTAGTTTTAGTTCTATTTATCTACTGAATATGGTGTTTCTTTAAATGTATCTGTATTTACTTCATGTAGCTCTAGTTATAGTGTCAGAGGAAAGAGGAGCGCTTTGGATGCTCCATCATTCCAGTTGAGTCTTAAACCACTAGATGGTGTGCTTGTCTCTTCACGCTTACAGTACACCACATCCACCAGATGGTTTGAGTGGAGAGAAGCTCTAACCGGGGAAGATAGAGTCATATTGTCTTTGAACATACTGTGTGTGCAACACACATTATGCAACACATACAACCACTATCTCACTAGGTTTGGGGTGTTTTTGAGTCAGACATTCTCAAATAATGCACTGCAACTCAAGAATATAGAGCGTATGGAACAACTGAGCAGCTCCTCGTGACAAGCAAACAATCTAATACTGTCTGAAACGGCTTTTCAACAAAGAGCTCCTCCAGACTGCAAATTCACCCACGGAGAGAAAAGAAATAAAACCCAATCTCCCGAAACTTTATCCAGGCACTGACTCACTCATATTTGAGAGACTGGCTGCAAGCCATGCTAACAAAAAGCTGTTGATAGGCAGAATAAATACTGAACAAGGGTGCGTATGTTCAGGTTCAAGGGTTCAGAACTGGCGGATAGAGACTATGGAAACTCTTGAGCTGCAGGGTTTACAGAGTTCCTGTGAGATATTTTTAGTGCACTAATGTGGCAGACAGGCCTGCTCTTATGTCTTGTCCCGCCCTGTCACTTTGTCAAATATTTATTCAATAACAAACATACAGCACGACATTGTTTATTTTCCTGTCCGTTTTTTAGTCTTTATCTTTCAAATCACATTACGGCACGTTATTGAAGGAATAAAGCTGCTACTTGATATTAAGCTGTTGTAGATATTGTTAACACAATTGCGACACTTATTCTTTATGAGTCAAGCATTACTTTTGAGTGCAGAGGAAGAATAATAATAGAAGTCTCACATACATTTCTGCATTCCAGTATTTCTGTGCTTTAATGTTCAGCATAAATACTGCACATTGCAGTCTTGCATCTGAGAATATGAAGCTTTATATTATCGACTCTTAGTGAGAGCGTCACCGCTTCTCAAGGGCAAGATAAGAGCAGACATTTCCCTGTGCTGCCGTGTGTTTCTTCTCTCCTTTCTCCTTCTTCCTCTCTGAAGCAGATGGTAAAGAGAAAATCACTTTCTGCTGGGGGCAGGATGCATCAGGGTCAGGGTTTAAGCTTTGAGGTCCACTCTGAACCTGGCTGATTGGGCAGGACTATTTTGCATACGCTGAGTCTAATCAAATATATGCGAAAGAAGGCGGTGGGATTTGCAAAGCAGCTTGATACAAAGATACTGATTAGATTAGGGATTTTACAGAACAGCAGGCTGGAGCCACACTGTCCAGTCCGACAACAGACACATACAGGAGCATGCACAAACAAACAGAGACCAACAGAAAGATTTGTTGGCGATACTTAGTTGAAGAGGAGTTGAAGAGACGAAGAAGGTCTTAATATTGACATTCCACAGGACCTCATTTTGCTGAAACTACACAGACCATTACTGTATGATGAGAGGCAATCCGGAGAAAAAGGCAAAAAGTCATTGTCTTACATTTTAATTGAAAAAGTCTGCACAGAAACTCGACTATCTGTGTGTCTTGTTTACCTGTTCATGCTTTGATTGAGCTGATCTCCGAAGACAATGACAATTGATTGTACTCGAAAATGACAGATCCTTTACAGAATGGAATTCAATACTGAAAATAATGAGCTACTGAAATGTTGAAGTTATGAACAGCAGCAAAACAAGGGCTGCTTGAGAGAAAGAACATGTTTTTCCCGCACAATTATACTGTAGCTAAAAACAAATGCAGCCGCTGACATCATGCTGGCACGATAGTAGACCTTATTTAAATGCCTCGTATGCTCATATTCTTCTGAGCGCCCCAAACCATGAATCATTACCAGCTTATGCAGATGAACATACTGGTTTATAGGGCTTATGTGATCTGTTTACAATTAAGGACTTAGAAAAACACTACATACATGATTGAAGCAGCCGATCCAACAAACAGGAGTGTTACATAATACCCTGAAACAATGAATCAATGAAACATAAATATTTAAAAAGCTATCCGGATAGAGATCTCCTTTAGAAGAGGACAAAGTTCAATTTGCAGAAAAATAGACAAATTACTTTGAGGCCATTTGAGCCATGATATAAGCCCACATAAACATAACACCTACATGGAGGGTCTGTTTAGAATCCTTTTCTAATATATCTCAAATGTACATGTGTGGGTGTATATATTTCTTACATGTTCCAGCCAAGCTGATGACTAGCCTTGGGACAAGACTGTGTGTAATGCCACAATGCCAAAGATGGTGATAGCTTGCTCATTTCAACACAAATACATCCAAATGGTGTTTTCTCACCCTTAATCCTATTCAGAAACACAGAGGAGGAATATTCTGAACCCATTTTAGACTGAAGCCTTCCACCTAACATTCAGCCTCAGCTCCCTGCGTACACCTTCCTGTGGACTACACATCTGCTCCCATTAGCCCACCTTTTGAGAACTGAACCCCATCCAGCGAGCCCGAATCCACAGGGAATCCGGCTCTGTGCCTCTGCAGAGTGAGTGAGTGAGTGAGTGAGTGAGTGAGGGAGTGAGGGAGTGAGGGAGTGAGGGAGTGAGTGAGTGAGTGAGTGAGTGAGGGTGTGGGAGTCAGTCAAAGCCTCGAGCACTTATGGGGAGGGGGAGGTGGAGGGTTGGGGGTAGCAGTGAGGAGGTGGCTGCTGGGAGGCAAAGCTAATTCACTGTGACAGAAATCAGAGCTGTCAGGACCACCACGACCAAGCGGCATGGACAGCATATATCCAGTCAAACCCACAGCCGAGGGGAAGGAGGGATGTCGGGGGCTGAGAAAGAAAGGAAGGAATGTGCTGCATAAGGCACTTAGAGAGAACGAGTGTGTGTGAATGTGTGCATGTGTTTGTGTGTGGATTGGTGTGGGGGGGGGCAGCAACATCTAATATCTATCCACTCAAAACCACTGAAATAGAAAACAACAATGTAAGGAAGCACAGCGGTAAGAAGAAACCTTTAGAGTGAGAGACTTTCAACACTGAAGTAGGATTTGCCAAATTCAAGAACTAGAAATAATAACAGGTGTATTTACAACGATAAGTAAACAAGACATCCAGAGTCACACACACACACGAAACAGGAAAAAAAGTACAGTAAGCACAGCTAAATTTCAGTCCACTGGGATTATTGGTGAGAGGTTACTGGATAACACATGTAATATTCATGAGTAAGGCTCCTAGGTTCTAATAACATGTTAGTAAGCAAAATACTAAAAGTTTAATGGAACAGAATATTAATAGCACATTGTGGGAAAACTGATATTCTTGAGAGAGGGAGAAACAGAGGTATGGAAGGGCAGCCACCAGTATCATCACTTAATGATGAGAGAGGGAGACACAAGGCTGGTCTCTAAATGACACAGAGGAGGAGGAGGGGATTGTGGGAGATTAAGTGAGCTCTGTGCTGTATGTTACATACTGCAAAGCACTGCAGGATGTTTGTTGAGCGGCGCTCTCATTTGGGACGAGGAGAACACCAGCAGGGAGACCTCGAACTTGGCTGAGGAGAGAGGCGATTGTTCCTCGAGCGCCTCAGGAGGAGGATCTGAGAAGCAGATAAGGATTAGGCAGCAAGGTTGTGAGTGTTCATTGATGCGATGCAACTGCGAAAGTGGAAATGCGCAGGAAAGTTGGAGTCTCGTTTCTTTGCTAAGCAGTTTACTTTGGATTTGTGGATTGGAAGAGTTTTTTTTTTTTTTTTGTGCTTTTTTGGAGGGAAGAATAGGATTAACTTGGAGAGCCAAACTGCTCACTTGTCTGGAAGTGGTGTGAACTTTTCCCCTTTCTGCTTTCAAATTCATACAGACTTTACAAGTCAGTAGCAGAAAATCTGTTTGAACTGATTATGTTTAACTTCAAGCCAGCTGATATCAACTGAGAGGAAACATCTTTTTCAGGTGAAGTATTTCCCTCTGTGTGTATGACTTTAAACACTATGTGTTTAAAAGTTTCCTATTTAGTGGAGAATGATCTAATGATCTCGGCAACAGTGTAGATTAATAAATGAGTTGATGTTGGGAAATTATATGAATCATTGAGAAAAAAAAAGCCAGAGGTCCCTGGTTCTGGCTTCTCACTACAATATTTTTTGTCGTCGTCAACGATAGTGAAACAAAAATCTGAGGGTTTTGGACTGTTTGTTGGACAAAGCAAGACATTTGAGGGCTTTGAGAAAATGTTCGAAACATTTTTCACTGACATTTTATAGACCAAATGATTCATTGATTAACCAAGCCAAATAATCAACAGATTAACAGACAGTGAAAATAAATGCTTCAACCCTACAATGATTAGTCCACCAAAAAAAATGTACTATTTCTGTGTGCACACAAACATTCCTAAATAGTCTGAGGTGAGTATTTGTGATTCAAAAGCTGAATTAAAAGATTTCGCTGAGGCAAAAGGGATTTGCTGCTTCTACATTAAACCATTTTTCATCTGCCATAGATACTGAGGCTTCCTGTATGGCATTAACCTTGCAGTCATCTTATATTTCTACTGAACAGTCAAAGAAGCAGGTGGATTTGAAAAAGAGTGGTTTTGTAATAGATGGTGTTTCTTATCTGATTGTATCTAACCAGGGAGCGCTGCACGGATTAGAAAACTTGGGAGGATCCGACTTCCAGAAACATGACCTCCGGACTGTATCCAGGCTCTCTCCTGGTGCTGCTCTGTCTCCTCCACTTCTCTGAGCAGACCTGTCCATCCATGTGCCTTTGTACATCTGACACAGTGAGCTGTAGCTCCAGTGGTCTGGCCAAGCTACCGCTCTCTCTGCCCTCCTTCTCCGTCACCCTCGACGTCAGCCACAACCATCTGTCCTGGCTGGGTCCGGGTAGCTTCAACAAGATGCCAAGACTGGAAAACCTCAGGATGGCCCACAATCAGCTCCCTGCTCTGGGCCATGGGGTGTTTCACAACGCCTCCGGCCTCAGGCTCCTTGACCTATCCTCCAACAAGCTGCAGGTGGTGGAGCAGCACTACTTCCAGGGGCTGTGGAGGCTGGAGGAGCTCCTTCTCTTCAATAACAGGATAACTCAGGTGGAGGCCAGCACACTGATTGGTCTGAGCAGCTTAAAGAAGGCCTACTTCAGCCTCAACCAGATCACACACTTCCCATTCTTCTCCATCCAAGACCATAGTCATCCTTTCCTGACCATGCTCGACCTCTCGTCCAACAGAATGAGTCGTCTGCCCTGGGAGGACGTGAAAGCTTTGCCGGGGTTGGTGCAGCGGGGGCTGTATCTCCACAACAACTCTCTGATCTGTGACTGCTCCATGTACAGTGTGTTCTGGCATTGGGATCTGAGGGGTTATGACTCACTGAAGGACTTTACGGATGAGCACACCTGCTCTATCTATGGGGACCCACGAGCTTCCATCCGGTTCCTGCGACACAACCGCTTCTTCCGAAACTGCACTGTGGAGAAAGCCGTCTCGCAGCCTGTGACCGTGCTCCTCTCCAACGTGTTGGTCTCACAGGGAGACACAGTGCGCCTGGACTGCCAAACATCCCTGAATAGCACAGACCTCTCATTTACATGGCTATCCCACAGCAAGGGGTACATCACCCAGGCTAGCATAAATGACACGCTAATTAGCCTCTTTCCTAATGGCACCTTGGAGATCCAAGCAGCCAAGGTCAATGACTCAGGTCTGTACGTGTGCACAGCTGTGGATATTACACAGGCACTGAATGCAACTCGTGAGGTGAATGTGACGGTGTTGCTGCCTGCAGGAGAGTCATTCAACACCGGCTACACAACGTTACTGGGCTGTGTGGTGACCATGGTCTTCATCCTCATGTATCTCTACCTGACTCCATGTCGCTGCAGCTGCTGCAAACAGCCCAAACCTGTCGTTATCCCCATTGCGACCTATGACCCCAGCACCCTAGCTTCTGTTTTCTCCCCTTCCACAACAGACCAGGCCAAAATCCAAACTAATAAGCATGTGGCATTCATGGAGCCGATGATAAGTGAAGAAGGAACAGAATGGACACGTGAGAGCTGATGCTGAAGAGGGTAGCGTGTCTTTTCCTTTATTTTTCGGCAGGGGAAAGAGAAGACCTTGGGACAAATCAAAACTCCTTACTCAGCAATTAGCCTCGCGATGTTATTAGAAAGTGAGTGTTAACGCTGCAAAGGGAAAAAAAGAACATAATGTCTCTTTCCTGACTGTCAGCTGCAGTTAAAAGGCCTCCCGAAAAAAAAAAAAAAGCAATATCTCCTGTTCCAATTCTGCTCTTCTCTGTCATCTGGCCCAGTAGTCAAAATGAAAGTTTCAACTTCGGTTTATTACAGTCAGTGTACTGACACTGCAAAATCATAGTAGAGCCATTATCAGCCCTAAAAATCAGCTAATAACTTCTCTGTGTGCTCAGGTACAGCAATAGGAGGGAATATTTCTCCCGGGATCAGAGAATGAATCTGGCTCACTTTTCGCACAAAGTGTTTAACAAGGATTAAAAGTCCCGGAAAACGCTTAAAGCTTATGACTGTGATGGACTGGAGGAAGTAAGTTCAGCCTATCTTAGTTGAGTTGAGGTGCACCATAATTAGTGTGGCAGTAGCACTGCATTGCGCTGAAAATGATCTAAAATTTACAGACCGTATATCTTATAATATGCAGTTTCAACATGAAGAACCTAAAACTCTATCCAACTCCTGAAAACTTCTGTCCACTGTTTTCCTAATAAAGAATTCAGTCCCTTGAGATCTATTGCCCGCTCTAATGTAGCTTTGGTTTTGAAGGCAATTATTATAGCCACTATCATACAAAAAAGAGGAATTAAGATACAGCAAAAAAAAGCGATGACTGTTTCTGTACAGAAGCTATAGCTTAGAGCAAACATTTAAAAGTGTTATCTAGCAGAAAACAGAGGTGCATCCTGCGGTGATCCATCATACATATACATATCTCACACAAACCTGTTGCATTAATCTGGCAGCGAAAAACAATGACTCTCTATCGGCGCTTTGCTTATCTGGCAAATAGTGAAGTACAGAAATCAGGAGTGTCAACAAACCAAAAACAAACAATTGGACTGCTCTTCAAAGACACCATCTCTTTGATCAAACACGGCAGAGCACTTTGAACACTGCGGAACAATCACAACCACAAAATTTGAACTGAAGTGACAAATACTTCAAGCAGTTCTGATGCAAACCCCAAGGGGGGCCTTACTTTGTATTGCTTTGTTTTGGTTTTTTTTTTCAATTCAGTGTAGCATGCTTTAAATGACAGAATTACACACTGCAACAACAGAGATGAAAGATGCTGAAGAAGGACCTGCATGCTTTGCCACGAAAAAACATAAGTGTGTGGGATGAGAACATGTCGACAACATTAAAGACGAAAGAGAGCATATGGTGGTCGGGGATAAAAGAGATGCTCAAAACCTGATGAAACAAACTGTAGCCTCAAAAGAAAAAAAAAATCAATTTCTCAAAGTCCAAGCATCCATAATGTTTTGAGATTGTAGCTTAATCTGAATGCACACACTCGTGGGACTAAGGATTGCATTGAGATTGAATAGGATTAGATGTAATCCTGCATATAATGTCAAAGACAAGTTGTCAGTAACCGCACATCTCACAAAAGGAAAGCATGTCATTAGAGCAGGGGGCCTTTGATTAGTTCTAAATCCAAATTAAAATTTGACTCCTTTCAACCCCAAGGAGAAAAATGTTGTTGTGCAACTTGGATGTAAATTCACAGAGAAAAAAAAGGTGGAAAATCTACAGTCAAATGTGCAACCGTGCATGTAACTGGGACAGACGAGCTCTTTGACGGACTTTCATCACTATTAAACTCTCAGGGATTAAACAAAATCCATTAGACTAAGAGACCACAGTATTGTAATGCACTCTGTTTAATCATACTACCATCGACTTTTTTATATTTAGCAAAGTTTAAAATGTTTTCCCAATCGTAAACAACATTTAAATTACTGAACAAAGGTTACGTAACGTGTCGCCATGTACCCGTGTGATGTAACATCTATCGGTGTCTGTCATGATCTGTTGTTTTTCAAAGACATTACATGGTGTGATGAGTTGGGGCTAGGTTTTAGGAGATTACCACAAGGATATAAAAACAGGTGCTTTGTCGATTTCAGTGTTTTTAAATCCCTCTAATCTGGTTGCGCTCCCTGACACAGCACACGCAGCTGGGTTGGGATTTATTGTTTCTGATATGATTAGCAGATGGGTTAAAAAACAGAGGACAGGATGTGAGCATTTGATGAAGGGCTTACTGATTCACAGAGGGTCCACAGGTGACCCTGGTTATGTAAGCACATCGCAGATTTAGGAATCACCCTCAGTGTAGGCAGCATGTCAGTTAGAATGAGTGAAGTTAGGATCCTGGCATCCAGCATTTTATTTTAACCTTGTGACAGCAAGTACTTTACCAACAATGGGAGGCCTCAGCAGTGCATTTCGAAATAATAGATATAGGTTTAAAAAGCACACCATAAATCGGCATTTTGCTCCATCAAATTGTTGCAACATATATTCCTGCTTATGTGAAACACGAGGAGGTAGTTAACAGACAGATTGTGCTTGCTGAAATTAGGAGCATTACAGTATTCCCTGTTTCATATGTAGCTGTTAGGCCTGTCACTTTACAAGCGTTGTCTGAACTTGTGAAAAGATTGTGTGTGAAATAGGGTGTTTGAACTGTCATGACCTGTTTGAATTCAAAATTTTTGTCTGTAAGCGCATCAAACCGGTCAAAGTAATGCAGCAGGTGGCGCTCTTACCATTCACTATCAACTTGCCCCTTTGCTTGCGCTTCCAACGTGAACTAAGCTAGTGAAAAAAAATAAAAATGGATAAGGGCACAAGTGAGCAAAGCCGTGCTAATCCGATAATCATGACACCGTAGCATTTGTGGTAGCCTGCAATATGCTATGTAGCTTTAATGCAATACACTATAGGGGTTGCATTCAAATTAATGTGTCACATGTGACATTTACGAATGGACATATAATCCTACTAACTGCATTTTGAAACATCAGAATTTCCAGTCTACAGAGAAAGGTGCAAGCTTATATGGCTCACTCATTCTGCTTTCTGCATTTTACCCTGACACACTCAAACAAAACACCCAGACGTAAAGGAAGGACCCCTTGATGCTTGAAAAGCTGCCCTTCTCGAAAGCAAAACACTCCATCAGGCTTCAATTAAAGCATGCACTTCCCTTTCCAGATTAATTGTTTTCCCTAATTCAGCTGGGCTCCCAGGGATTCAAAATCATCTTATTCAAGAATCTAATTACTGTGAAAGGGGAATTTTACTCTGAATAGCACAAGTTGAATTGCTTTCATTTGTGGAGGGCTGCCTTGCCTGTCAACAGGGGCTATTACTGAACTGTCAAAACAGTCATCAGGCAGGAGTGGAGGCATCCAGCGGTGGCAGACACATACACAGACGCCACACACACACACAAGCTCAGTGGAGGCCCAGTGTCCCCAAATCAACTAAAACCCTTATTTCATTCTAACTGGACACTTAACTTGGAATATGTGCTTGAGAAACACACACATATACTGTAAACTGTATTGTGTAGATCTTTCTAGCAGATAGGATGGTTGCTTCCCGAAAAAGATTAAAATAAATGTGGCCTGCTGCACAGAAGACAACAGGCTGTTTATCATACCTCTCCCCTGAAGATGAACGCAGGCCTGTGTTTTCAATGCAGCTGGATATTCAACGGGATTCTGGTCTCAGTCAGCTCACTGTGGGGAACATTGCACATGAATGCATCATTAACCAAATGTACAGATCTTTCACACTTCACTGCAAACAAACAAATGAGCATATGCAGCGATACAACCTGATCTAAGCCATTAGATCAGGGAGCAGTCTCCTGGCTCTCTCTGTGTCTCTCTGGGGCCGTTTTGTGTAAGTACAATTTAGTTGATATTATAAGATTTGACAAGCACAATTATTCAAAGTATTTTAAGTTTTATACTGTGGCTCGTAAGCACATTTCTACAATATCCTCTTGTCTTTTTATTCCTCCTTAGTGTTCAGCCTGTGTCAATTCTTCCACTGGCTTTATTGTATTATGTTGTAATGGTGCTACCCTTGTTATTATCTGTCACATTTGTCCACTAAAAAGACAACAATGAACTTTGATGAAATATGGCTTTATTATTTCTATTAAAAAGACCTTTACTGTCAGAGACAGTATGGGTACCCTATCTTCAATGTCTTATAGTGTTAGTGATACTCAATGTACTTTATGATACTATTTTTCAGCTATACCGACGGCATGGCTCTAGGGATGTCAATGTTGGCCCGTCGTTTGGTAGCACTTTGGTCCAGACTGAAATATCTCTATTAAATGGATTGCTATAAAATTTTGTACAGACATTCATGCTCCCCAAAAGGTTGAAACTTACTAACTTTGGTGATCGCCTGACTTTTTCCTCAGCACCACCATTAGGTTGTCATGTGTTTTTAGTTAAAAGTCTCAACAACTATTGGATGGATTACCATGAAATCAGGTACACACATCCAATTGTAATAACTTTGGTGATATGCTGACTTTTCATCTAGCGCCATCATCAGGTCAAAATTTTTATTTGATCTATGAACAATTACCCTAGAAACTAATGTTATTCCCATCAGTCTCAGCTGAACTTTGTGTTTAGTGCTAATTAGCAAAGTTTAGTATGCTGACATTAGCATTTAGCTCAAAGCACTGCTGTGTCAAAGTACAGCCTCACAGAGCCACCAGCATGGCTGTAGACTCAGATTATAGTATCACCATGTTGTTTGCAGATATAAGCTGCTGATATAGCCTCCTAAAACATTACTGGATCAGGTCCTGTTTCTGTGCAAATACAGTCACTTCCATTGTTGTGTGCGTCTAACTGAAATCAAATGACAATGTGTCTGTGCTGAGAGTGGTCTTTTGTATTCAGTGCATGGTGGAAGAATTATTCAAGTAAAGATACCAACAGTTGAGTGATGCACCGCAGTGCTTTTACTCAAGTATTTAATTCTGAAGTACTTGTTCTTCACCTCTTCTGTCTTCTTCATTCAATGCTTCATTTTGTGTTAATTTATACCTTTCACTACATTTCACTACATTTCGGAGGGAAATATTATACTTTTACTCCACTACACTTATTTTACAGTTTTTTTTACGAGTTACTTGTCAGATTAAGATTATACATGAAAAACATACTAGGGATGTATAAAATATGATGCAGTGCTTTACTATTAAACTAACCAGAAGTGTATAAAGTGACAAATTACAATACAGTTCTACTCAATGATATGAAACAATACAATGTAAACATTCCTCCATTCATCAAAATGTACTTCAAGTATCAAAAGTAAGCGTACTGGTTCTGCAGAAAAATGGCTCGTGACTGATAAGGGAGACCAGGTGATGTTTTAACACTTTTTGCTTCAACACCTGTAACTCACTGAATCTTTGAGCTAGAGTTCTCAAACTTTTCATCACTACCCGCAATTGTTCACTACAAAGGCACCAAATAAACCTCTGCAAGAATATCACAGACAACGTGATTTGGTGTCAAATATTGAGTTGATGGTGCTACACGTGTTACCGGCTACTGACGAATTTAGCGGCTAAGCTAACTGGTGAACACAGTGGAGCATTTAGCCGCTAAACGCTAAAGAGACATGTATTTCCGTCGGGGTCAGTGGAGAGCAAAACAGAGCTGAAAAGGAGAGTGAGCATTGGATTTACATTCATCGGTGTTGCTTCGTAGCTGCTGGACAACGCGGTGTGCTTACAGGTTAGCCTCATCAACCTGTAAGGTGAAAGGTCCATGTTGTGGTTACTGCTTGTTTCCGGTGCCTGGATATGACCAAAACATCTACAAACACCGGTACAAACACCGGTTCACTTTATTTATTTATTTATTTATTTATGTATTTATTTGTTCAAAAGTACTAAGACCACACTGTAAAAATTAAAAAAAAAAAAAAAAAAAAAAAAAGGAAATTAAAAATAAAAAAGTATGGAAAATGTTCCCTAAGTGTAAAAAGGAAGAGTAGGCTACTCAAGGCAGCAAAATGGCCCTTGTGACTGATAAAATAGTATTTATCATTTGATTGTTATTACGCATGCATTTTAATATCGCACTTGGTTGAGATGGAGCTAATTTCATAATATATGTATGCCAGTATTTTTATTTATTTTTTTGTTGTTATGAATTTCATTTCATCATGATTTTTCTTTAGATTTTTTGGTTTGTAGAAATCAGAGAATACTGAGAAATACCCATCATAATTCCCAAGAGCCCAAAGTGACCCCTTTGCAATGCTTGTTTGTACAACCAACAGTTTTCAAAATCATTAAAAAGAAATTAAAATTATCAAAATAATACAAGGAAAACCATCATATCGTTACATTTTAGACGCTGGAGCCATGAAATAATAGGCCTTTTATAGGAATAATGACTTATCCAAGTAGTTGTCAATTAATTTTCTGGTAACTGACTCATCTACTAATTGACTTCTGCAGCACTTAGTCACATTATTTTTTACAAAATATACAAAGAATATACGTAACATACCTCAATTATGTATTGTCTCTATTTTTATTTTTTTTTATTTGTATTATATTAACGACTCTGACAATCCCTTAAACGATACATACAACCAACAAAACTCCTCTAGTGGAGCTGCCAAGACAGTATTTGTGGTGGGCAGCTTCCAGGAGTAAATCTAAGTGTGGAGTAGGGTGTTGCTGGAACAAAACATTCTTGCTCAGTAAGCCTCTCCTGGAAAAATAAGGGTTTGTGTGACGGATCTTTGCTCCAATTGATTTAATGGGAATAACATATTTTCACAGTTTCCAAAGTCACCATGACATAACTATCGCACAACTGGAATGGGGCTCTGGAGATAAAGTGTTAACCTATTTTCCAAATCCAGAGGAAACGGCGCCCTCTGGTGTTTCTCTCCACCACCTGAACCTTCACTCAGATAATGAATCAACACAATAAACCCACACAGAGAGGACATCAACTCTCCGAATGATTCTTTCAGTAGTGGTTCAGTTGGATGGCCAGTGGCATCAGCGTGGAGTCTCAGTGGGTTTTGAGTGCTGCATTTGCTGCAAACTGCTCTCCACACACAGATTACACTGCTGGAGAAAATAGATTTAACTGATTTCTACTGCAGAGCTCTGTGCCTTCTGTCATGGTCAGGAAATAACATTTTCCAAAAAGTACTGAATAGGTTTTTTGTAGTATACTTGTGAAGTAGTGTTCATGAGCACCAACACACCTGGATAAATCTCACCTGTCGATTCATGAGAATATTTTAATTTCATCATTTAATTTTAGGCATTTTTTGATGTTTTCCATATCATTCACTTTACCGTTATTTGGGGTCATCCAAGTTATCCATCTTCTTACTGAACATACAGATTGTAGGTAGCTGAATGAAAAGTAGAGTTTGAGTGAAAGGACAGTAAGACAGCTGGGATTTATATTTTTAATGGTTTGCTTGACACTGTCATCAAACCTGTCACACAAACAAGATTTGAAATGTTTTATTTTAATAGAATTTAGGACAACCAAATATGTAAAATAAAAAAAGAAAACCAACAGCAAAAGTGAAATTTAATTCACTAGTTTTTTTTTTTTTTCCTTAAAAAAATATCAGCCTTTCCCCTTGTTCACAAACCGTTTCAAAACCGGGACAAACAGAAATAAGATGATAAATTCCGAGAAGTTGGAAGGCCATTAACATTTGTTGGCAAATATAAATATAGTGGTTTGAACAGGGTCTCAAATAGCTCACATGGAAAGAGTGTACATACAGTTTACACGACAGTAGGACACTCGGCACTGCCTGTATCAATTTTTATTAATGTAGAAAACCAGGATCCTTATTTACTGATTCAAATCAATGTGTTTATGACAAGGAAATATATACATTCAGCCAGCTCTAATAGTCTCTGGAGTATGGCGTCTGTGTTTCCCATTTGATCATGATTGTCTATTCCGGGGCATAATTGTGAGAATATGTGTAGTCCGAGTAGTAATCCTGTGCTCCACCCCTGCCTGCTGGGTAACCCCAAGAGCAGGGTCCACCTCCGGTCCCATCCCCCCGTTCATGTCCTCGTCCTGGCCGAGGCCAAAGTCCTGGTGGGATTCCTCTCCCTCGATAGTTCCCTAAAGAACCAGGACCCATAGCACCCCGCATAGGCCCATGGTCCATCTGTCCAGGGATGCCACCTATACTACCATAACCCACACCACACATTGGATGCGGAGGCAGCTTAGGTCTGACTACTGAGCCCCCCCTGGTGGCCACTGTGGAAATGCCCACAGATGGTCCAAGGTTGTCAGCGCAATTCACCTGAGTCCTGCCCCCTTGACTACCAGGGGTGCTGCCTCCAAGGGTTTCCCCAGTCTTAGGGAGCCCACTGGGGTCTAATAGACCAGATGTGACCACACCCTGGCCACTGCCAGTCTCGCAAGTGCTGGTCCCTGCAGTGCTCCATATACCCTCCCCTGGTCCACTGAGTGTCCTGTCGTGTTGCGTGGGAGTTCCACTAGCATTTTTAGGAATGCCAGCCATGTAACCTGGCTGGGCTGTGTCACTATGGTCTGTGTAAGGGAGGGAGGTGGTGAGTGGAGACTTCCCAGTAGCCCCAACTCCACCAGTGTCCGAGCCATATGTGTGGCCCAGCATCATGAGGTGAGGTGGAGGGGGAGGTTTGACCTCCATGGGAAGGGAAGCCAGGTTGGCTAAAGGTCCTGGTGTGGCCATGACGGGGGGAGTTGGGTGCGTGACAGAAGCTGTAGCTGGGGGGCGATACTCCTGTTCCTGGGTGCTGCTGCAGGGTGAGGCTGGATAGGCTGGGGAGGCCGCATAGCTAGAGGAGCCAGTGTAGGATGACCACGAGGCCGAAGGACACAGGAAGCTCTGGTGGGGATTGACAGGAAACCCTCCTGGCGACAAGCTGCCAATGTCTGAAGAGCCTATGCCTATCTGGTTGGTGGCTTTGAACTGAGAGATGGCCGTTTTGAAAGCGCTGTATTCAGACAATGTTGGAGTTCTCTCAGGTGTGACCTGATGGTCTGGGAGCGGAGGACGAAACTCCTCCTTATCGGGTGGGGGCGGCTGCGGAGGCTTCTCCTTCTCAACTTCCGAGTTCTGCTCTAAGGGATTTGCTATAGTGGGTGGTTCACCATCATCAGAGTCTAATGACATGTCCTCTTCTTCCACACACTCATCATTCACTACTGAGAGAGCAGGAGAGGGCAGAGAGAGAAAAATGGAAAAGCAGAGAGGAAGATATTATCAGCAGATATGTTAGAGATGCATCAAATGTGTTTAAAAAAAAAACTGCTGATAGTACAGATGTCTTTAACTGGCGAAATAACTGTATAGAACCAAAGGCGATTTAGCAACGCAATTATACCACAGCAAAATGACACGAAATCCAGTGTACTGTTTAGTGCTGCTGTTGATGCTACCCACCAGTAGAGGGCGGTGTTGGAAGCTCATTCTGATTTATGGAGCCAATCAGACTGTGGAAACCGCTCATGACATCGTCAATGCTCGCTATCACTATTCCATTTCTGGAGTACTGTAGGAACATCTCAAATGGCCTCTCTGTAAAAACACATTACAAGAACAAACACTTTTATATCATTTTAATCATGTATATTTAACTAGAAAGCATGGAGGAAAATACATCTCACACAAGCATCTCAACAGTGACATATAAAGATGTTTTTTTTTTTTTTTTTGCTTGATGAAGATACCTGTGAGGAAGATAAGGTGCCGCTGCTGCGTGTGCTGAGCTTGGAGTTTGATCAAACATTCCAGATCTGGAGCCTGGCGAGACTGCGTGTCACACTCGTGATAAGGGAGGAACTCCACTAGGTGCTTCTTCTGATAGGCCGTCAGAAGGTTCAGCAGCCCCATGGCATTGGTGTTTAACCTTTAAGAGAAAAGCAGAAGTAGATGTATACGGTGTCGAGATGTTTCTTCACACTCCAATATGGCTAAAGATCATTTTGAGGGGATTATTCCTATTTGCTGAGATACTGACCTCCCCAGCTCTTTTAGCTTCTTCTGGGACTTGCAGTGCACCTTCCACTGCCAGGGGTGTTCAGGGGTGCTCTGCTCCTCCAAGAAATTCAGCAGCCCCTGCAAACGATCTGGACAGAACAAGCAACACAAGCTCTGAATGATCCCGTCCAGCTGATATTTCCATGACCTCACACAGCTCCCTCAAAGAAAAGTAAAACTTACCCTGTGTGATAAGGTCGGGGTTTAGGACAAACTCGTCAGACACCATGAAGCCTCCAGACACAAAGAGCTCATTATAAGTGTGGTTCTTGACATCGTCGAGTGTGTCCACTCCAGCGAAACTCACTGAAGGCAACTTCTTCAAGGACACCAGAGCTGGGATCTGCCGGGTCAAAAGTTTTACATTTTTACAAACTTTTACTACTTTTTGTGTTCAAAATTTGTTCATATAAGAAAATAAATTGTGTTTTCATGTCATATATACATCCTGACACATCATGCAAATAACACAGTCAATTAAAATAATTAAACTCAGCAACCAGATGGAAAAAAAAAAAAAAAAAGTCTTGGCAGCAGATGTAAAAATTCAATTAAGATGCCATTATTTCAGTTTGATCGCTGCCTGGCTCAGCTGGTGCCGAATCACCTGAGCTACAGATTGGAGGTGAGACTGTGAAGCAGAGGGTGACAGGAGGTGATCTTACCTTGTGCACATGTGCAGCGATGTCCTCGTTCTGAATGATGATGAGGAGCTTATCTAAACTACCGCTGTTTTCCAGAAACGTCTGCGGGCTGCACTCGCTGTTGCCAAGACTTTTCAAGTACTCCTTTGTGCCAGACAGGAGAGACGTAATTGTTAGAGACAGACAGATGAATGTGTCCTCCTCTCTTACACGAGTGCTGACTGACTGACAGATAATGAAAGTGCTGAGTACTGAGACATGAAAAACATAGTGACAAAGGGGAGCTAGTGTAGCCTTTCACTTTTCCCACTGTCGAACTATGTTCTCTTGTGTGTGTCTGTGAAATGCACTACTGCAGAAAACTGTGAAGGCTCTCTGGCTCCAATAAAAAAAAAAAAGAAAGAAAGAAAAAAAAGGAAGAGAACATGATCCAGAATAAGTCTACAGATCAAGAACATGAAAGAAAATGGATGCAAAACTATGTAAAATGGGCAGTAATAACAACACTTTGAAGTAGTGTTTAAACAATTTACAGTAATCAAGTAACTTATCAAATAAAATCACCAGCTCCAGTTTCTAAAATGTGACTTTTTTTTTATTTTATATAAAATAACATCATCTCTGGGTTTTTGCTTTGGCTTTTGATTAGATAAAACAAGCAATTGAGGCATCATTTAGGTTTTAGGGAGCATACAAAAGACATTTTTCTGGCATATTATAAACTAAATAACTAATTGTAACAATCTCTACTTTCAAGGCCACAATGAAACCTCGCATTGTACCTTTATCTCCTTGCAAACACTGCTCTCCTCTCCCTCGTCTCCAGAGTAGATGTAGAATTTCACTGTATTCTTGGTGACGTCCTTAAAGATCTCTACCAGGCTGCTGAACACCTCAGGCTTCAGCTGACCAATGAGGCTGCCAGCAAGCAAGCCTGACCCACTCCCAGAAGCAGATCCTGGGTTTTGGGAGTTTCCTTCTGGGGAGCCTGGTGTGACTTGAGAGGGAGAATATATCTCTCCCCCCAACTCTGTTGATGCAGATTCTGTTTTAACCTTTGTGGATGCAGAGTCTTTGACAAAGCCCACTTTACCACTCTGAGAGGAGGTGGTACTCTTCGACGGGGAGGGCTCCGTTTTAGTTTTGGAAGTCTGGATGGGGGCGGGGGATGGTGTTGTAAGATTAGACGTTGTCATTGGGGGAGGTGGGGAAGTGACCTTGGAGGGAGCAGGTGGGTCTGGGATCAACTTGTCCATCTTCTCACACAGTGCTTTGACATGCCCCTGAAAGGGGACAGGGGAGACGTAGGGTACGACAAAGTTTGAAAAGCAGCTGTTGGGCAGCCAGCAGTGGTGTGGAGGCAACCGTGGTGGTAGCTGCGAGGTATAGCAGATGTGGTGCGTCTGCATGATGTTTTTAATGTCAGAAGTGAGGCTATGAATTTCCTGGTTGAGTATGGTATCCAGGCTAATGGAGGGCCTGAAGGGGACCTCCTCCAAGACTGGTAACGTGGGCGTTGCAGCCGCCTTTTTGACTTCCACGACTGCAGGCGTCTTCGGCTCTGGGTGACTTTCTGCCACTATCGCAGCCTCTGGCTCCGGCTCCGGCTCAGGAAAAGGTTGCGCTTTGTCTGAAGAAAAGCAGACAGGAAACTTGTCACAGTGATGCCTTGTGAACTACATCTAAATATACCTGCAAGTGAGAGTCTTGCGAAGTGAACTGACTGCTTTGAGGTACCTTCATTGACTGGTAGAACCCAGCTCGGGTTATCTGAGGTGTGAGCTTGCTCTGATGGAGAGCCTGTGCTGAATGGGCTACCGGGGCTACAGTCCATGTCCTCCTGAACAGATAAAACACCAGTAGTTATTTTCAGGTCTATGAATACATGGTAAAATATTCCAAAATAACAACCCTGTTTACATCTCACCTCTGTGTAGTTTGTTTGTGATGCTGGCTCATTTTGTTTCTTAAGATCTGGGTCGGGGAAAGAGGGCTCCCCCCTGCCAGAACCCGTCGACGGTTCACCGTGGTTCGACTGCACAGACATTGAACCTTGAGCCACAGCTTTGTTGAGAGTGGCCAGGAGGATCTTGAGGAGACGCTGGGTCTCGTTGACCGCTGAGGAGTTGGCGTTGCCACGGGCCCTGAGATCAGTGTCATAGATGCCCATGCTTTCCATTACTGCTGTCAGATTGTCGCTCTGAACACCTTCATCTCCCATCTCACCTGCTTGGGCCCCTAGCAGGACAAACACACACAATTAATTTGATGCATTTAGCTCTTTAAAAGCTAGAGCTAAGATTGTGTGTATTGCACAGGGACCATGAAAAAAGATATGTGTTGCAAATTTTTTTAAGTTAAAAAATTGTTCAAGGTTCAGACTGAAAGCCAGGAATACGAACCGCTCCCTGGTTTAGCAATAAAACTGCGAGAATCTTGGCATGTAAGTGTTTAAAAATGTTATCATATGAGAATTTAATTTAATTTTGGTGTAAAGCAATGCACTACAATTGATAATATAGTGCAAATGGGCAGCAATGTGGTTTTTTTATGTGTTTTAGCCACTGAATTAATGAGAACCAATCAGACTCTGTTATGTAATAATCATTCTTTCAGATGAATCGACTTTCAGGGCGGTAGGTGGAAATCCTCAAAAAACAAAAATGAAATAACACTATCTAAAATCAAGCTACACAGACAGCTGCAGCACGCCTCACCTCGACTGGGTTCCCCATTGCTCAGTGGATCTGTGCGTTGGTGTTTGTTGATGCCTCCCCTCTCGTCTCCCTCAAACTTCCTCTTCAGATTGTTGGCATCCCAGGCCCCGTCCTCTCCCCGTTCCTTCCCAGGGTCCTTTATTAGTGCTTTCTTATGGAGCTGAATCAGCTTTAGCAGCTGTTTCATCTTGTCTTTATCATACTCATTCTGGGACAGTCGTAACCTCTGGGGCTGAGGCTGGGACTCGTTGTGGGGTTTGTGCTGCGGCTGGGCTCCATTTGAATGAGCCGGCCCCGGCCTCCTTCTGCTGCTGTCTGGCGTTGGTTTCTCCTGGGCTGGCCTCTCTGAAGGTGGCCGCTCTTGGGGTAATCTTTCTGCGGGTCTCTCTGCCCTGTCTGAGCCCCTGTCCGAGCCGCCCCAGTCAGAAACAGGGCTGTATTCCACTGGGGCTGGCGCAGGTGCGGGTATGGGTACAGGGTTCCGTATTCTTTCAATGATGTCCTTTGCCTTGTTCAGAGGTAACATATAGTTGGCAGGGTTGTGAACATAAGAACGCAGCACGGCATCCATGTTAAATTTGGGTCTGGGTACTGGGAGAGGGTTGGTCCGATCGTCCACGTTATATTTGTAGTCAGGTAGGATGAACGGTCGCACCGTGCCTGAATCCATCCGCGTTAGGTAATCGGTGGCCTGCCGCTCCACCCCAGAGCTCAGGTCCTTGCCTGGGTTGGGACGCAGCTTGAACAAGGCATAGTGCAGAGCAGGGACGAAGGGCTCCATTGAGGACAGGATAGCAGGCTGGGGCTCCACTGTTAGCGGCTCTGGCTCAAACAGTCTGGATGCTGAAATGGAGGACACAAGTCAGTGTCAAGATGTCTATTAGCACAATAAGTAATATGTGTTTAGATGCAGGTGCTTAATAAAAGCGTAAACAGGAGTCGTGGTTATGACATGGATGCTTCTCAACTCTGTTTTTGATTATTTTTCCCAAGTTCTAGTTGGAAGTTTCTTGCAGATTCCGGAAATGAAGCTCGGTCAGAAAAAGGATGGACAGATATCAAATAATACTCACAATACTTAACAACCATCCTTGACTCCTGAAAGATGAATAATGCTTGCAGATTCTTTTCAGCCCGCCCCCGCCGCTCTAGAAAACAAACAGCAACTTTTTTTTTTAAAGCTGAACCTCACCAGAGGCAACAAGTAGGTGTTCAACTGACACAACAGGGGAATTATGAGAGGAAAGGAAAGGAAAAAGCATCTTGGTACCTTTGGTCTCAACCATCTGAGCTGAGGACAACAGGAAAAGGAAGCCCCTGTCAAACAGGGACTTCACCAGCACCTGAATAAGGAGAGGAGACACTACAGTCAGAAACACCAGGGTGAATCATCATCAGATCACGTGAGTGATCTGATGATCTGATGATGAAACTGATAGTTTCAGTGTACTGCTTGACAGGCTGCATTTACTGTTTCTGTGCACTTGGTACTATATTGCCAGGTTATTTGTTTATAGCTACTAAAAAATATAATAAAGAAACAGTACCACAGAATGTTTTCCCTACACCACTTTGTTCTTAAAGAGGAAAACTAACTGTTCATGGAACAAAATCTACCTTAATGACACCGAATGATGCAACACTAACAAACTTGGCTTTTGTTCTTGTCCTTCTCTGAGAGCTTTCTCAGATTTTGCAACAAGAAGCATCCAAAGAAAAGCTTTTTGCTTGACTACTGGGCACACTGAATCTTTTATTCTGTTGACAAACTGTGATTCAGTGCACTGATTCAGTATCTTTATGGGAATTTCATGCATGATAACCTGGTAGGTAAGAGGTACAGGGTGACTCACCATCCTGTCCCTCTCCAGTTTGTTGACCAGCGCTGCCAGGCTGCCGCTGGTCGGTTTGCCTTTTCCATCCACCACATCAAACAGGCTGCAGAACATCCCACACTTCATCACTACGGACAGAGAACAGCAAGTTGGAATACAAAGTGGACCGACAACTCATGTTTATTTATAATGAAATTTATAGATTTTATTTTCTCTATGCTAGCTTATATCTGAAATAATGCAAACACTTGTTCATAACTTCAATGGATTTGGAGTTGGCTGTTTTTGTAATGCATAATGCATCATATGCATTTAGAACAGCTTTAGAAATTGAAGTAATGCATTACCGCCCACATGCCCAGGGCATATTTCTACCATTTTATTATGAGACATACACGTGTGGTCTGGACTGACCTTCCCGTGATATTCTGTAGGTGTCCCAAGAAAAGAGCACAGAGGGAATCTTTCTCTTCACCTGCTCTAGCTGCATGCCCCGACTCACCTCCAGCTTTTCAGGCCTGCAGGAGAGCACGTGGAGATTTATCAGAGAGCAAATCACAAACAAATTTGGAGGAAAAAAAAAAAAATTTGTATATTGCACAAGTGGATTCTAAATATCCTCTCCTCACCTACATAATATGTGTAGTGTGATAGTTCAGCACGTAAAAAGTCTTTTGTGGCAAAAAGGGTCTTTAATGATTAACAGAAGAAATTCTGGTAGCACTGCGGATGTTTTCTGGAGTTACACAGAATGGTGTGAGAGACTTGAGGTTTACTCACAGTTTGAAAGGAAGGTAGGGGCGCGAGGAGGATCGTAAACAGATTGGGAATAACTCCTGGCCCTTGTTGACTAGTGGACCACTCCACACAGTGTAGCAGTTCTTCCCTGCAAAATCATCGACAGCACAAGTCAAAGGTCAGATGAAAGGATGGCTCATAACACTTTGTGACATATACTCTTCTTTAGAATTTTGTTTGCACTAGTTGAATCTGATTTGGATCATTTTGGGGGTGCAGCCTCTTCTTTAACTGACTAGCTGTGAGCATGCTAGTCAAAGTCGAGCTAAAGAAGTAACATTGCGTTACTGATTGCCTTTATACACATTCCAGTTTACACAGACATGACACTAATTTAACACACAGAAACTTCTTTTTTGTTTTTTTTTTACATGTCTATTAAATATATGAGATTAAAATGTGTTTTACCTCTACTTCCTTCAGGGGAAATAGTGTTAAACCTGTTAAGGAGAGAAACAAAAAGCCTGTTTATAAACAGAAAACACAGCAGAGATGTATGTCTTGCCAACATCATCAACCGCCTGAAAATGCTTGTTGGGTTTCACCATTTCCTGCAGGAATACGTACCTGTGTGCAGTCATAGGAGCTGCAGCAGCCTCCTTGCCTTTGTACTGAAAGGAAACCACAGCGTAGGGGCAGATGTGCCTGGGCCGTGGCTTGATTTCATCGAATGCAAACTCAAAAAAATATTGCTAAAAGACAACGAGAGAGACAAAGAAACTATAGAACTTAAAAACATTACTTATTGTTTATAAAATACCATGTGTGAATTAAATAGATCCAGTGTTTACCTGTGTGAGCTCGAAAGCCCTGTAAGACAGCAAAGACGTAACCCTATTGGCACTTTTGGATAAGTGACAGTCGAACTTGGGTGTGGGCTCCATTGCATTCTTAGGCATGTTCTCATGGATGTGCTTTATTCGGCCCTGAAAGACAAAACAGACAAGCTGGATTCAAGTCCCACGAGAATCAAAAATCTGTCAATATCACAGAATGAAATAAATAAAATAAAATGGTAGCCATACCCTCATAACTTTAAAAACGATCATGTCTCCAAACGAGCCCACTTCAAAAGGATTGATTTGTAACAAATCTGAATATTTGGAGAGATAAACACCTACAATGACAAAATAGCTGAATTAGAGGAAAAGCACCAAGATTATACTTCATCAAAAAGCATTTAGGTGTGATATCCACACTCTTAAAATCAAATCAGGAAAGATTGTCAATTACTAGTTAATTGTTGATGATATTTTCGAGAAACAATCCAGATAAAGTGTTTTTTCCTTGAGTAGGCATTCAGCTGTGAAAAAAAACATTTAACTCATATAATGTTGCATAGTCAGAGCCATTCTCGGCTGTTGATAAGCCATGCTGGTGCTGGCTTCAGCTGTAATTTCTTCAGGTAGAAATACTAATCAAACATCCTCAGATGCAGATACATAAGAAAGACTTTAGTAGTTTCAAATTTGATCCCATGAAGAAGAGGAAAGTAATCAGGCTGGCAAAACTCAAAGCATCATCATGACAGCAGTAATCAAAAAAAACATCCTTCAATCTACGTCTATTCAGAGTCTACTCTGAATTCAACAGCAACATGCAAGAGACCAACTTACCCACTGACGGATTTCCTAGTGTAGTAATCCTGGAGTGTCCAACAGACAGACCCTTCTCGCATATCCACTGGAGCTAGACACACAAGAGAACAAACAAAGCTCAGATTCATGTTAAAAAATCCTGCTTCATAACTTGTCCATCATCTTCAATGTGAGTTGAGTAAGGCTTTGCAGACAGGCTAACCTTGGATTTGTCCGGATAAAGGAAGCAGTACGACTCTGTCAGTTCTTGTTCGGTCCGCCCCTCCTGCTTCATCTCTCGCCGCTTCTCGATGAACTGGCACACAAAGGGAGTAAATAGTGAATGAGATACAGCAGTCTGGACCTCACAAAGTCTTAGCACTTACATGCATGAAGGTGGTAGGATGTGTAAATTGGAAGACCACTTGCTGAAACTATTTTACTACAGCCTGCCCTCAGCGTGTGCTCTTTTCTTTTCTTTTCACATGAGCTACAAGAGCAGACGTGATGACAGCTAATTATGATTTTGCTATATTTTGTTTCAACCTACAAAAAGATTCCCTGAATAAAAAGGGAGCAACTGAAAGAGCTCATGCTGACACTGTGGTGTATATGAAGACAATGACCAACCTCTTTCTCCAGCAGCTCATTGTGAATGAGCCGGGCCTTGCAGTAGGAGAAGGTTCCTCGCGATGATGCGTCCAAGTAAAACGAGGAGATAATCTTCACAAGGTCCTCAAACTCCCGGCTGTCGGGGGGCAGAAACTGGTACAAGCCTGCACACAGAGGTGAAACAGTGGATTAGTATATAGTATCTGCAGCAAAAACTTGTGCGCATGTGCAAAGTTAACTTGTAGCAGACAGCCACGTCGGACTGATCATCAAGCTCTTCCCTCATTTATAAGGTACTTTGGCATAAAGATAGCAAGTCTACAATATATGGTCTTTTCTTTCACAGAAAGATGATACACATGTCCTGCGTTCAGAATTTGCCTACCTCAACATCTGAGTCACATACTCTTGTATAAAAGACATCAGGTACAGGAGGAAGTGATGTGAACTAAGTGCTTGCAGGCAAGAAAATTACAGTGTGTTTACAGTTCAGTGAAGTTGCAATGTACCAGCAGCATTCTGTGCCAAACTTATTTCTCATCTGCTACAGCCAGCTCATCCCAGCAGGTGACTGAAATGTTCTTTGGGAAAGGACAAGTTTTTAGGATTGGAAAAACACTGATCAACAACAGCAACCAGGAGTCCCTTGCATCAACTAACCGCTGTACAGGTGACCAAGCCTTGCATCTGCCTTTATTTACATCAGGTTTATCATGTCAATCAAAACACATGCAAAGAAGTGAAACCACCATGACAGGCTACCTGGATAGGCCATCACCAGCCTCAAGTTGTGGGGAAACGCAAAGTAAACATCTCTCACGTGAGACAAAAGGATGAAGACTGGAGACAGGCCAACAGACTGCACGCACAGCCAAGCCCGTCTCACAGCTGTTGAGTTTCCAACTTAACAGCATAACAACGGAATGTATTAGACATTTTATACATTACATTTGCAACCTGCTGGTGGTAAAGCTGGCCACATACTGCAAGCACAGCTGCTTATAAAAGGCTCAAAGTGATAAATCCAACGACTTCATCTCAACTTTGCTTATATACACATATAACTAATGTTTAATAGCATACTTTGTGACAACCACTGTGCATTCAGCACTTTGCTAAGGGTACTTTTATCACTCTGAAAGAAGGGGGCAAGTGCAGGAGGGTTCATGGGGTTATGCTGTGGGGTACTGAAGTGATGTGCTCTGTAATACCAGTGACATCGAGCTGGGACAAGGGGTGGGCAGCCCTACTTAGATGGCATTAAAAATGTCATGGTATAGTGAAAACGTTTCACATAGACGGGTGGGGTGGAGAAATCCATGCCCTTCACTGAGGTCAATGAGACACCCACATGTTGTCAAGTGATGGCTGCTACACAAACATAACTCCAGCAGCATTATTCAACCAGACCACGGACCCATAAAAAGGTGAAGAAAGCGAACAAGGTGTGCTTTCAAACGGGCAGTCCTCAAAAGTGCCGCTTTCAGGCGCCTTCACAGCAACGTAGTTGCCTGCTGCTCACTGGTAACTTGGATACCTGAGCCCAGCTACCATAGCTGTGTCTGCTAAAACAACTCACACTAGATCCATCGAGACTATCCGTGTGCTTACACCACATGATGCTGATCTAACGCAAACCTAAAATATCGGTGAACATTTTGTTAAACTCTATCAAACTAGCCAGACCAGCCAGCTAGTTAGCAGGCTAGCAACATGCAGCAGCAGAATTATGAAAGACAGTGCAGGCACTGTTCAAAATAGCAGCGATATGGCACCACCTTTCCGTTCTCTTATCTTCCTCGGAATTTGAAAATTTCTCCGTGGCAGCTCTTCGTTCGGTCTCTGGCCCGTCAAGGGAGAGCTGCTAAAGCTCCGGGCGTCCGTCTGCGCGCTCCTCCGCCGTTCAGGGGCTTCTTGTTCGGGCATTACACTGTCTCCACATCCAGCCTGATCGCCATTTTGGTTGGCTGTGGCCGAGGTGGCGGCTGAATTCTTCTGGGGTTCGCCACCGTCGGGGTGGAGTTCGCCCGTCTCGGTACATTCTGTGTCCTTTTTCCCCACCGCGCTGGGGTTCAGGGCCATTTTCGGGCACCGTGCACGTCTTACGGGCAATGTAGCTGTAACGATTACGGCGCCGCTTCACACACACTCTCCTCCTCACCCAGCCTCCGCCATTGTGAAAATGACGTACACGTTCTTCTCCACCACTGCAAAACGCTGCCGTCACTATGTTTACATACGAGAGAATCCGCGCCACCCAGCGGCGGAGACAGATACTGAACTGATGTAGTGATGGGATGTGACCATAGGATGTGACATTGATGTAGGATGCAGTCATGTAAAATGCCCTGATTGTGTATCATTACTCTATATTTAACATATTATTTTTACACCACTATGCATCACTTTTACTTTTATGACACCTGTTTAAGGCCAATTTCACCACAGGACACATTTACTCCACACACTGAGATGGCAAGCAGCTGACAAGTCATACACACACTGTAAAGCAGATGGAGATCCCACAGCTGCAATACTTCATTCTACCACCAGGTGAAGACAAAGATTTGTCATAAGAAAGGCTAAAGAATTATGCATTTTTAAATATTCTTGTTCATGAATTTTTTTCATATAATCAATCAATCAATGTTTTTTTTTTTTTTGCAATTTGCTGAATCCCCTTTCTAAAATGTAATCATTAAAATAAGACCGAGTGTATAATAATAACAATAATAATAATAATAACAACACACCATTTGTATTTATTTTCAAAATGTTTTTTTAAGGACCCATTTAACCAGAGGAGCCACTATAACAGAGTAAATCTTTACACAAGACTGACATATCACTGCAGCTATTGATAGAACTCTTAAGTACATACAGGTTTATACAAATAATAATAAATAAGTCAAGGCTCAAAGTAGGCTACATAAAACATGTACATGTACATAAACATACAATAACAATGCAAATGAGTGACTGTCTTTGTCCCTCTATCTGTGACATCTGTAAATGTGTTTTCACATGGGGTTAACCATGCTGCCCCTGCTGTAAACATCAAACTCCTTGTAGCGTATGTAATCTTTCAGCCTGGGAGGAAGAGGAAGGAAGTTGATGAAGGCTGGGGATCTCAAGCGCAGGCGACTGAGATGCTGCCTAATCTGCAACCGACAGAGGTGCTTCAAACTCCGTACATTTCCTGAGTGTAAAGTCAATAAAGTCAATGAATACACATAAAATCATCAAAACACTTTTGCCGACCGGTGTAAAATATGAGGGATCGTAATAGTTCTTACTTTGAATATGACAGATCTCTGGCCACTGTTTCTGCCCCTCCAAAGTTTCCTTAAGTTTGGTGCAGAAGGAGACATGGTCGGTGTAGTCGAGCATGATGCGCACCACCTGAGCAGTTAAGTGCTTAAGCCAGGACACAGTTATCACCTCACAGAACTAAAAGACACAAACAGAGACACGTGGCAGTCAAAGAGAAACCTTGAAAGAAAGTGTTATTCCACTGTTCCGCCTGTATTTCATTCTTTATACCATTTTTCTCTCAGACAAACTTGGTCTCACCACCATGTCTTTGATGACTGAGGTCGTCCAAGGACCATGGGAACTGTCGCCATACGGACAGTCAAAGCAACGCTTAACATCATATCCATGGTTCAGAATCATTCTCAGCATCACCTCATCTTTCAAGGCATACTGCAGTGCTGATGGGAAGTGAGTGGTGTTGACACGGGAGTAGTAGTTTACATTTGCCCCAAACTTCAGCAATGTGTTGATCAGTTCATAGTTGCCCTGTCTAAGAGCCACCTGCAAACAGGTGATAGGATCCTGGTTCACCATTGCCCCAGCTTCTAAAAGCAAGCGGGTGCACTGAAGATCATTGTTGGACACAGCAAAAAAGAGGGCAGACCTGCGCTCATCATCATAGCTGCGGCGCACCCTGGGGTGAAGCATGAAGTTTGGATCGTAGCCAGCTTTGAGCAGGATCTCCACACAATGGGCATGTCCCCCAGCAGCCGCAGAATGGAGAGGACTCATGCCACTTTCCTTTACAGCGTCCAGTCTGGTCACTGGGATGAGGTGCTCCAGTGCCCTGTCAAAGAGGATTCCTCGTTCAATAACATGACAGTGGTTCAAACTCTATTTGAAAAGTGGGAAAGCTAGATGTTGTCACAGAGATTCTCCTCACAGTCTGTGTCCGTGGTATGCCACACGGTGAATTGGCAGGTGCCCACTGTAAAGAGGTGTGTTCGGATCTGCTCCATAGTCCAGAAGTAAGGAGATTACATCAGGGTTTCCTGATGCTGCTGCTTCAAACAAAATAGTGCCTGAGTCTGATTCACACCACACATGGGCTCCTACAAAATGAATATAGATAGTATAAGAATATACATTTAATTTCCAGACCTGAAAACAGTATGGAAAATAATTCAGAAATTTATCCACAGTTTGTATAATTTCACAACTTTTCTGAAAAGCCAAAAAGCAAAATGTTTTTGTTTTTTTTTTTTTATCCTTTACTTTTTCCAGCACCATAAGTTTTCAGAGCAACTCTGTGAGTGAACTAATGGAACACAGATACTTTCAAAATGCATAGCAGAGATTAAATGGCCTTATTTCATGTACCTTTGTGTAATAGGACCTCCACCACATTCAAATGTCCATTCTGTGCAGCCAGAGCCAGTGGAGTTTTCTTTTTGATGTTGCATGCATTTGGGTTGGCACCAGACTCCAGGAGCAGATAGACAAAGTTCTCCAAGCCTAAAAAGGCGCACTCATGAAGAGCTGTCCTGTTCATTTGTCCTGTGTTGTCTACTTTGGCATTGTAGCGAAGCAGGAGTGTGGCTAGGTCATACTGGTCATTCAAGATAGCTAATAAGAAATATGGAGTAGCAGGGAGAAAATATCATTCAGAATTAGGAAATAAGGAAATAATGTATGTTCAGGTTTCTATAAAATCAGATGCATTTTGCATTCTGATGAAGTTAATGTCAGATACCTGCGACTAATGGAGAATCCTGCTCATCATTCTGGAGATCCGGGCTACAACCGTTCTGTAACAGGAATGTAGCGTTCTCTCTGAGTCCATGGACCACAGCTAGAAACAGTGGCGTCTCACCCTTGAGAGTGCGACAGTGGACTGCACCGGGGGATGATGCTGGAACCCAAACACCAAACAACTAATAAATTTAAAAAGAAGAGAGTCTGTATGCTGAAATATTACAGTCATACGCGTAATAACTTTACTACCGGAGAATATAATCTCAAGCATCCTTTTATTCTGATGCACTGCAGCCTCGTGCAGGGGGATCCAACCTCGTTCATCAACTCTGGACAGAGTCTCCGGTTGCACTGCCAGTCTGTTCAGTGCATCCTCATCACCTGTGGTTAAAGACAGAGTATCATAATTTCCAGCAGGATATTGTATTCATTATTATTGTCCGAATTTGCTTTGACAACAGCTTACCCTCCTTGATTGCTTTGAAAATCTCATCAGGATCTTCACTGGGTTTCAGGTCACTATGAAAAGACATTGACAAGAGATTCATAATGTGCAGAAAGAGACAGTTAATACTGGGTGGTTAGAGATTCACCTTGGATTCAATCCTTTGAGTTTTCTATATTCAATCAGACTTTGTTCAATTATATATTGGGTTGCCTCATCTTCATCCAAGTCGTCCTCAGATTGATAAAAGTCATCCTTCGTCTCTGTGTTCATCTGAAATGCACAAGGAGTTGCTCCAGGGGACACACAGCACATAAAGTGAACAAGCTCATGAAATTTAGTACCTGAGAACTCACACACCAAGGGGAAAGTGAACTACAGCACAGTGTAGCTAAGCAGGTAAGAGTAGCAGTCAATCTTATTCCTGTTGTTGAATTGCATGTCAAAATTAGTTTAGTTTGATTAAATCTAAAGATTCCAATGAGCAATCTTATTTCGTCCTACATCTGCAGAGAATGTGTTGTATTTGTCTTTCAGCATGGCCAAAAGAAAAGTATGGAGAGTCCTACTGTTTAGGTTATAAACGACTGATGGTATCATTTCACAGCTCTGTTTAAGCAGCGGAAGAAATGTCATGAAGAAAAGTCCTATTAAATAACCTGGAAATTCAACATCAAATACATTCAACAGCTGCAAATCAAGTTCAACAGGTTAATCTCTACTACAGCAGCAATTACCTTCAAGCTCTGCACTAATCAGTCTAGTTTTTTCTCCAAATGCATATTTTTTTTTCTGGTGGTTACCTTCAGTCAAATGGTAGTGCTCCCTCAGTAGTTTTAACAACAGTATAGCCAGTGGGCTTCTCGGTGTCCACACATGCTGGAGCTATTTATATCTCGTCTACTATAAATATCAGATCACGGGGTCTTTGCTTTGACCCGCTGAACACTGCAACAACTGCCACCATGATTCAGCTCATGTGCACATTCTCTCATAACATAGGAAAGGCCATTATAAAAATAGTAGTTTTATTAAATAGTTTTATCAATTTAAATCCTGATACTGTGAGTGCCCGCATTCACATTAGCATAAGTAAATGCATGTATGAATTCCCATATGGTGTATATCAAGTTCAGTTTTGCAGGTAAGCATTGTCTATTCAGTGATTATCCATAAGAGATGTTTTTTTTATTTTTAAACCTATAGTGTTGCTGTATTGTTTTCTGTGCTAGAGTACTGCATCGTCTTAATATAATAAAGTTAGTGCAGCAGATCATAGCCGACACATTAATGGTTCACATTATGGCTTATGAGGTATTCACAAGTCTGTAGACAGCAGCAGGTGACAAATGGAGGCATGTGGGCAATGCAAAAAGAAAACAACGGCACCAACAGGTAGTAAAGGTACAGTATGTGTACTGACAAGATACACAAGCAAGCCCATCAAGCTTCTATAGCAGCACCATTTTGGTAATGTCAAGGTTTCTTGTTACCAGTTGCCCTGGTTCTCATTACAACCCATACATGTTTAATTTTAGAAAGCCATTTTGTTACATATGGCTTGTGGCTACATTACTGTTATGGTACATGAGTGTAAATGTGTTCAACAGCAATGTCACTGCTGTTATAGCAACTATTATAAAAACTCAAAAGTCGAAAGAGCGGAGCTGATTTTATTGTTTGAAATGAAAGTTTACTTAATGTTAAATTAGTAACTGAACAATTGCTGCACACTGGGTTGATTAGTATGTTCTGCAGGCCTACATAGAAAATAAATACAGGGGACTCTGCATGCAATATGCTTGTTTGTTAAATTTATTAGAATCAGTGCAGTTTTTGTTTTTCTGTTTTTACATTTTTGCTTTGACCTACTGAGGACTGAGATGTGCATGTTGCCATCCTCGTGTATTATATATAATTAGACATATATAATTTCAAGTCTTTAATTTTTACTTTTTTGAGAGAAAATCCATATTCATGCTCTATCCATAGTTTTGAAACTCATATTTGTTGGTAAGAAACAAAGATTATGCTTAATTTTGCATAGTTAAGGAAATGAGAATCCAACAAGGCCTCTGTGTTTTATGTGCCACAGAAAAGTGCCTCAGTCTTCAACAGTGTGTCGACCAATTCAGTCATCCAGCTGGCAGAGCATGGCCACACCGCGCTTGATCCAATGTTGAGGGGGCCTGCTGGTGAGCAACATCATGGAAATGACAAAATTGGTGGAGTGACCTGTGGTAGAGAGGGTGCCCTTCCTCTCACTGGTCTTGTAGAGAGGGCAAACATACAGTTTTTGAGGCTGGTCGATGCTATTCTTTTGATCTGCATGGGAGAGAAACAAAGAAACAAAGAAAACACAAAGACAAATAGACAAACGTAAATGGAATTAATTTCATTTGTCATACATTGGCTGTATACAAAGTAAACTAATACTTACTAGGTTTTATCCAGATGATTGGCATGAAGTCAAATAGGATTTTGGGGTGCTGCTCAGCCAGAACTCCACTGATGATAGAGAGACAAACAATAGGTCAGGTTTATCCAGTCTCCTTGTATTTCACAATCATAATAACTATTATTCTAAAAATATGTAAACATCTATGTAGTGTGAACACCTACCTCCCTGTGTCCCATCGAGCTCCGTCCAGAAACAATCCATTAATATAAACACCATCCTCAGGTGATGTGTCTGACTCATTGATAGGAAGAACCTGTAAGATCATAAAAACGAAACTCATCAGCGTACTGTTAGGGCTATGAGAAGATCTTTGAGGTGGAGACAAAGGATCATAAAGTGTGTGTCATTTGACCTCAAAATCAAAACCTAGCAGGTCAATGGGGACATGGTATTTCCTGGCGTAGTTCTGCATAGCCCCAGTTAGGAAGGCCTGGGTGAAGAAGAAGCCTGACAGCCAGAACACGGTAGGCTTACAGCTGTCATACCATTGCTACAGACACACAAAGTAAAAATGAAAATATAAGATGAGTAAAAAACTGAACAAGCTCACATTGAATTATACTCAAGAATACAATGCATTTTCCAGTCCTCAATCAAAAATAATAGTGTCCCTCGCTGAACGAAATGATCTTTGTGAGGCAGTCTCACCTGCAAAAACTTCAGTCTTGAGAGAAAGTCAGAAACATAGCTGCCCAAGGGTTTGAGGCTGGGGTAAGAGCACTTGGCCCATTTTTCTGGGACCTTTCCCACCATCAGACTGCCTGCAACTGCCTCCAGCTCTGCATCCATCACCACAAAACCTTTAATGGCCTTCAGCAGGTTCTGTAGACTCACACGGATTGCACTACACAGCCTGATAGAGAGAGAGAGAGAGAGAGAGAGAGAGAGAGAGAGAGAGAGAGAGCGAGAGCGAGAGCGAGAGAGAAGCAGCAGTTAAGTCATAAAATAAGTGGTGATGTGCTGTACTTCTTAAAGTTCTGCACTGAACTGTTTTGCCATACATGTTGTAGCGCTCCATCTCTTGGACGAGCACAGTGTTCATACTCTCCTCATAGCGCACAGGGAACTTCAGGAGAGCTGCTTCTGTGTCAAAATTAGCTGGAAGCTATAGAAAAAAGCAAGCCTGCTAGTTACAAGTATTCAATGGAGTATGTACAGATTATAGTTGAGGTAACAAACACAAATTAGAAATTCTTTACCAGAAATCTGCACTGGTGCCCTGTGTATTTTCTTCAAAAAAATAAACCCAAATCTTAGAAAATATTACTGTAAATCAAATACTACAAGATTAAAATGATGGGAAAAATCACACGTAAAAGTTCCTCATCTCACATCAGGGCTATAATAACATGCTCTTTAGATATCTTATACAAGATAAACAAAAGTATTTATGTATGTGTAATAACAGTGGTTTACAGCCCTGTGAGGTGGTATGTATGCTCACTGGTGCTTCAAGCTAAATGCTAACTTCAGCATACTAACATGCTCACAGTGGTGCTAGCATGCTAACATTTACAAATGAGGTTTAGGGACAGTCATGAGGGTGACATCAATGTCTGTCTGTAGTTGTTGAGACATTTCACACCAAACTGCAACTGTCTATCTCATGGTGGTGCTAGAGGACATGTCATGGGCTCACCAAAGTCATTAAGGAGTCACTGAACCATGAACTATGAGAACTATCAATGTCTATACAAAATATTTTGCCAAGTCATCAGGTAGATGTTGAGATATTTCATGGGACAAGTGAAACCTGACTTGCTTGGGGCACTAGAGGAAAAGTGAGGAGATCAACAAAGTCAGTATGACGCATACCCTAGGGACCATGAAAGTCTGCACAAAATCTCGTGTCAATCCACACAATAGTTGCTGAGATATTTTGGTCTGGACCAAAAAGGTGGGCAACTGACATAGCCACTAGCATGACCACCAGTGAGTCTAAAAACAGCTAAATGAAGAGGAGATGCTACTAGTTTATACCTGGGTAAGGATGTCATTCGCTATATCGTACAGCGTGTTGTCACCCCCAGAGCTACTACTTCCCTTAGCACCACCTCCCTGGGTGAGTAGCAGGGAATCAAACAGCAGTTTCGTCTGCTGGAGATCTTTAGAAATGTCCACATTTTCATGCATCCCAAACACCTCTGGATGCTGGCCGAATGGAAGTTGCTAGAACACAACAAAGGTATTGTTACTCTGTTGATGTCATTATATACATAAATAATAGAAAACAAACAAAAAACATTTTATCCTCCTGATGTGTGTTATCTCAAGTGTTCTTACCTTGATGAATTCAATGTAGTCCTCAAAGATAGATTTAGGTGGGGCAAAGTATTCGCCACTAGGTGAGAAAGGGTAGCGAGGTTTCTCAATGACATCCTTGTTGTAGAAATCTGCCAAGATGGTCATCAAGAGCCGCCTATCCCAGTCGTCTGTCACACGGCCACCATAGTTGCACTCCCCGGTCAGATACGTTATGGCCTCGAAGGGGACCTCATCATATTCGTTCACAAACAGCTAAAGAGGAAAAGAAATTAAGTGCATTTTAGATTATTGTGATGGTAGAAACTCAGCCACTGAATCTCTGAATGTATACCTGTAACTGTCTGATGCTTATACGGAGGTCAGACTCATTGAAGCCATAGGGAATATTCCAGCCCAGTGGACCAAACTTCTTTCTCTCCTGAACAAGAGCATGGAAGAAGCACAGTCCATACAGGAGCTTTTCCCAGATCTAGCGGAGAAATCATGGAGTCAGAAAATGTCCTCTGTGCGATAGACCTATCAAATAAAAGTATTCATGATGTAAACAAAATGAAAATGAGCTCACCAGCTCCTTATTGGTGCAGTTATTGAAGAAGTTAGGGTCAGAAACAGGATCTGACAAGTAAGACTGAAGTAGGTTGAGTCTGAGTCCTGTGGGAGGCTCGTTTGTCATTTTCACCCCATTCTGCAGGATGGTAACTGGAAACTGATATCAGAAAGATATTATTAAAGGGTATACGACTATAGACAGATTAAATCTTAGTTCTCAATGCATGCACATTCTCAGAATGAAATTAACAGTTCTCAACCTTGGGTGAAGGGTAGCTAGTAAGCCAAAGGCGGAAGTCAGGGTGGCACGTTTCTGGACTTAAGTCCTCACAGATTTTCTCTAGGGTGGACATCCAGGAAACAGCCAGGTGACAATTCTGTAAACACACCCATGTCCCATCCTGCATGGCTGTGGATATCATTTTAGCAGCGATGGGGCCCTGGCCCTGTCCCAGAGAGATTGACTGGAACTTGGCACTGCCCATGTTCTTGTCACTGGCAAACTTCAGTAAGCCTATGGAGGGATATTGTTATTTCTAATGATTTTCATGGGTAGCATCATATGAAACATTGACTGTAATTGGTAAGGTAGGACGTACTAGCCATGGGATCAGCTCCTGGAGACAGGACAAACACGAGAGGGATGGTGGAGTTGGAGTCCAGGTAGCTCTTACTCAGGTCAAAGGGAGGGGGCTGTACAAATTTCTTCCCCAGTTTGCCAGTCACATATTTAGTCACAGCTGGCACTATTTTATCAGGCCTCAGACAGCGAACAATGATAATTTTCTGCAAGTCATTGAGTTGTTCACACCATGGTGTGGGCAGAGAAATGTCGCATGGCTCTTTGCTGTCATAAATAGGCTTGAAGTCCTCTGGACTCTTGATGAAAGCCTCTCTGTGGAATAGATAACACCCAGATTCAATCCATTGGTCAAAAGTAATTCATAATGACAAACGGGACAGACATAACTAATTAAAAAGAAAGTCTTTGGTTGAGTGAATGATGCGTTTTACTTTATTCCTTGTAAGCCAGGCAGCTCACTGGCTCGACAGATCTCATCCCAGCTCTTGTCCTGTAGCCAGCTGGGGTCGGGGTTAGCAATGGTGTTCTGTAGGCCCACTCCTCCAGTCAGCAAGAACATGAAGTCAGAGTATTCAATCTCTTCTTTTGCTCTGAATGCAAATATCAGTAGAAGAAACCATGATGTAAAATTCGCATTTTATATTTTCATATGAGAACTTGGTTAAAAGCTGAAATCAAATCCTACAAACTAAATTAATTAAACTAGTGTCCCAGAGCAGTTACACTTACAGGAGTAGATTGCAGCAGAGGAGGAAGGAGAAGAGGAGTTTGTCCTTCTCAAACAGAGAGCGACAGACGTTGCAGTACAGGTTATAGGTGAAGTGATCGATCAGGTATCGAAGCCTCCTCTCCAGGATCTTAGACTTGTTACTGATGAATAAAAGACAAAACACAAGAAGCTTGAGATGAACACATAGCAACTGAAAGTTCAAGTAAACCAATGCTTAAGTTTACATCAGACGTCAGCGTACAGTTGTACAAATGTAGCTCAATCTTTGCTGACAGAGTACCGTCTACTCTCAGTCTCCACTAGCCACTAGTTAGTCCCACTATTATGCTTACAGTAGAGTGAAACATATTCTATTTTAAGATATCTACAACTACTAATTGTGATGTTATAGTAAAAAAAAAAACCAAATTTCTGTGTGTGTGGGGCACATCTAACGCTCCACAAATTAAAGAAGTTACATTTCCCATGCACCTAGTGTATAGGAATACTTTCACTCTGTCATTAATCATAAACAGTGTTGCATGTCTTCAGTGATTTGAGTTAAAAGGCATTCAGCATTAACCATGAGCACTGACTCAAATATCTAATTTTGACTGCAATTCTGACTGAGGCAAGAACTGAGCCTGACATCCAAATCGAAACAAGTAAGTTGCTGTAATAATCCTCTTTATCAAATGTGCGACTCTTGTGTGATATTCAAGCTTCTGTTTACAATACATACAACAGATGGAGAACAATCTTCTCCAAAATGCTGGTACAGTCATAAAGTCTTAGCAGATTCGTCTCAATGCATTATCTCTTTTGCGACACTGCAGTGATGTGCATCACTCACCTGTCTTGTATAGAATTAATGTAGAGGTTGACAAACCAGCTCAGAGAGTACTGGTACATGGGATCTATGTTGGTCAGATCAGCAATGCTGAAGAACAGGATGGAGGAGTGCTTGGCAATGGCTCTGTATCCCTCTCTGGACTCTGCTATTTTGATCTCTGTCTTTTCTGCAATCTGGAAAATGTGCAAACAGTAAGAACTTAGATTACAAAATATCAGATTTGTCACATGCACATCTCATTTTTTGTGTGTGGTCCACACCTGCTGTTTCTTGGTAATCTCATTGGACATGATTTTAGCAGAGTCCAGAATCTGTATGGCACTCTCATCCTCCAGGATATTTCCCTCAGAAGACTGCAGAGTTTCAAGGATTTTATCCTCAATTTCCTTCAGCTGCCTCTTATTGGCAGCCGACTGCAGGATTAGTGCATTTCTCTCCTCCTCCAGTTCTGGCCTGTGGAGCAAATGAAGCAGAAACAATGCTCTACACAGGCGACAAGTAGTATTTCAGTGGAATACCAAAGTGACTATTTTATGGGCACTACCTCTCCTTGGCAACCACAATCCCCAGCAGCTGGTCCTCCAGGCCCTCTGGGGTGATCATGAAATTGAGCAGCGACACCTTGGTGGCCAGTTCTGGCAGGTAGTGAGGATTCCTCAGCTTTGTGGTGATGTAGAAACGGAAATCACAGGAGTACTCAATCACACTCTCCCCCAGCCTGATGCAATCCACACCGCCTGGGTGAAACAAAAATGACTGAACTTACAATTTTCACAGTTCCAAATTGTAGAGAAGTCTTTGGCAGTCATATCACACTCTCCGCACCTTGTTTGAAGGTTTGTTTGAGCAGCAGTGGTTCTAGTGAAGGGTCTAGCTCCTCTCCCACATTTTCCAGCAGCAGTGGTGTTCCAAATTGAATACAGTTTTCCAAAGTTCTCATGTAGTCCGTGTCTGTCAGTTTGATTACACTCAGGTTGTTGTCTTTCTCTGAATTCTTCACCCACTTGTTGGCCTGGCCCTGAGGGTCAATCATCAAGGGCCTACAATAAGACAAACATTAATGATGAGAAGAATCTTAGGTTGAACTGTACATATTTACTGCCAGTTTTACTCCTATTTAACAAAAAACTGCATGTTTGTGACAAATGTTTCAGTAGAAAGTAGATTTAAAACTTCACCAAAACATTTGAGCAATATAGACTCACCATCTACGTGAATTACTGACAATGACACCATTGTCAATAGAGAAAGAGTCACTGGGGAGGCCTGCAATGTTCCAAGCCCTGATTTTAATCAGATCTCCCAGGGTATTACTGAGAGAGAAGTCATCTGATGATGGAATGTTCTCAGACTAGAGATTTTGAGATAGGTGAAAATAGATAATGAGCAATGAAATGTGTATGACTTCAAAGAGAGTACCTAAAAAAGTCTAAATAAAAAACTGAGGACTCTTACTTGGCAGAGTTTGGTCCATAACTTGGTGCAGTCCTGTCTGAAGCCAGCAGTGAAAGCCCCGAGGTAGGCGATGACACCAGCAGAGATGAGAACATCACCAGTAAGGTTGTCATATGTGTTCTGCAAGTCATCTGCTGCCTTAGACCATCTAAAGACAAACATGATTTCAGTCAGTGGAGTACTGTAATTATCTTAATTGGAGAAAATAATTAACTATATATATTTTTGTGCATCGTCACCTGGTCTTCTCTCCACCCAGACCACCAATGAGTTTCTCAGCCCTCTCCAACTTCCTGGCACACAAATCCACTTGGATTTCCAGCTGAGCTTTCTCCTCTGTCTTCTCCTCAAAAGTTTTTTGAAGAGCAGCTAAACGGTCCTCGACCTCCTTTAGCTCGGCTCTTTTCTGGTCCAGCAGGGCCATGGTAGCAGCCAGGGACTCCTGGGCCTCTGCAAGATTGGCCTTTTTAGGAGCCACAACCTAAAACCACAGAGTGGTTGAAAACCAAGGATGTGTATACATAAGCATGCATATGTTATCAGGATAGATCATGAGAAAAAAAGTCTATGCAAGTCCAGAAACACTGCACCTTTGCCACCCTGTCATACACCTCCATTGCTTTTATCCACTTGCACAGGCCCTCTGCTGCAGAGGAGGCTTTTGCCACTATACTGGGGTCAAAGTCAGGATTAGTCATGTACTCACTACGGATTTTTTGCATCACAGGGACCTGCAAGTAAAAGATAGCACAGTCAGTCATAACAAAATACTAGTATGTAATTTCATAGGAATAGGAATGTAGTTTTCCTGACACTCACAGGAATATTGTCCTTGTCATATTCTCTAAGATCTCGTAAGAAGTTCATATCCCCCAGTAGCTTCTTGCTTGGACCCCAATAGTCCAAAACCTAGACAATAAAAAAAATGTCATGGATATTAGTACAAGTTGTAATTTTAGGGTTAGTAACAATGTTTTTGTTACGATGAGCTTTTAAAATAAAATGTATTTTTCCCTATCCAACCTTTTTTCCACTCCCAGCTGGGTCAGCTATCTTATCTGCCTTTATGTCCTTCATAACACACACAGCTGACATCACCAGCTTCACCCCTGAAGGTGGATTTTTCATCGACTTCACAATTGTGACATCAGAGGGCTGAAATGAAACAAGCAGGTCAACTTACTTTCTAAGCTGCAATGGTCTGAGTGGCTAAACCTGGAACAAAAAAAGAAAAAAAAGAAGCAGTGCGGCTGAAGGGTGCTCACCTTCAAAGTGTCCAAGGCAGAGAGAGCAGCTTCCAGGGCAGGGATAGCCTCAGCCAAGTCGCTCTCACACTCGTTCTTCAGAGCCTGAGCCTCATTGGCTTTTATAGTTGCTGCCTCTTCATCAATACGCACAACTTTACTTTTGGCTTCTACCTCCACAGACTCCACTTCAATAACCTGAAAGTCATCACATTATACAATATATAAATATTTACTATATATTTGCATTCAGGATATACTCTAGTCAATGTTGGGTCTGAATAAAGCTGTGATTTATTCACCTTCATCATTTTCGTGTTGTCTATTTTTGCCTGCTCCAGCTTGGGCTGTAGGTCTACCAGTTCTTTTTTCATCTCACCCACCTACAGAGAGACATTCTTAAAAATAGCTTATGGCTGAGGTATGCTTAAAATTTTTGATTTAAAAAAAAAAGGAAGAAAAAGACAAAAAACAAATCAACTCAGGTAAAAATGGGGCTGCATATACCTGAGATTCAGCGAAGGCTAGTTTATCCAGACCGTTGGTATACCTCTGTTTAGCCTTCATGACAGTGTCTCTTTTCTGAGTGAGTAGCAGACGGAAAGCTGCTATCAGCTCCAGGTAGGATGTGGGTGTCACATAATTATGGCGGCCAAGCTCCGAGAGGAATCTGCAATGAAAGCAATAGCGTAATATAAATGTAATATATCTTTGAATATACAAGTCATAAATAACCACATGCCTTACCTCTGTGAGAGCTGTTTGGCAGAGGTATGGAATGTTTTGCAGATAGGTATGACCTGCTGCCTCTCATTTTCACTCATCTCCAGGGACTCCAGAAAGGAGTTGGCCACTCGCTCAAGAGCCTCTTCTGGCCATGGCTGTCAGGGCAGAGAGAGGAGAAGAATAGCGAGGGGTGAGTAACTCTGACTGACTGATTGAAACACAGATACATGCAGTACATAGTTTTTGGCGTTTAATGCTTGGTATTGCATATGCAGTATATTTCACTGCAGATAAATTACAAATGAATGCCTCCTAATGCCTATATACTACCTGGAACCAGTCGATGGTACAGCAGTTGATAAGAGATGGAAACTGGCGCAGGCGATTTCGAAAGGCATCCCCAATGGGACTGAAGGCCACAATAATATGCAGGTTCTCTTTGCAGCGTGCAACAAAGAATGCAAACAGAGTCAGTGGGCTCAACTCCAAATTCTTATTACCAGCCTGGGCAATGGGGCGTACTGCCTGTAGAACAAGAGATGAAGTAAGAGTTATATTCAATATAAATAAATAGGACCTTTACACAAGGTATAAATTGTTCTATAAAGGTTTATAAGAGCATACCTCCATAATCTCTTGCTTCTCATCTATGGCAAACAGATTGGGCACTTCTCCTGTGTTCAGGACACTGTCCACATCTTCTAGAAAAGCCTCATCTTTGATCTGAGCGTCAGTTAGCAAGAACACCGTCTTCTGACCTTTCACCCCAGCATTTTTCAGCAGCATCTGTAGTATAAGGAAAAACAGGGAGACAGAGTATTGTGATGTTAAAAATGTATGTGAGAAAAATCGCAGCTGTTTGGAAATGGAAAAAAATCCCAAGCAGAAATCATAACAGTGTGAAAAAACATGTAATGCACCAGAATAACACGCAGAAGTATTTCCTAAACCATAAAGCTAACCTTAAGATCGTCTCTCCACTCAGTCATGCCATAGCTCTTAGAGATCTCAGGCTGGAACATGGTCATGTGGGCCATGGACGTAGCCAGACGGGTGATGGACTGGCGTCCACTGCCTCCCACTCCCACAAGCAGGGCATTGCCTCCTGGCTGCTTTAACACACGGCTGATACGGGACAGGTGTTCTAGGACGTAGCTACATAATGCAGACATTTTCTCAGTTCAAGACTGACTTGAACATATGTAAATAATTTCATGAATTTACTTCATAAAAGTTGAAGTCATTTGGTTATGTTCAGTCGAAAAATCTTGCCTTTCTTACAACAAGAAAAATTTTTCATCTATAGCATCAAAGCTGTTTACCGGAAGATGACAAGGTTCATGCGATTTTTGTGCATCTGGTTGTATTCATCAAGACACGACGTCACCACCTGAGCAAAGCTGTCCATTGAAGGCACCTCAGCATACAGGCGCTCATCATCCTCCAAGTCAGGGTTCATATAGTCACCAAACAGAAGATTCCGCATGTCTTCCTCAACCAGCTGAGAAAAGAAGAAATTTGATGCTACAAAATAAAGCATTTAGATTTTTTCTTTTTTTAAAAATAAGTACATATTTTGTATTAGTAGAGCACAAGTACAGTTATTAATGTTTCATATGCTAGTATAAATTGATATAATAGTTATATAAAAATGAATTCAAAAACGTATCTAGATCCGGAGCAGCAACAGGACTGGCAACAGCGCAGAGCAGCTCCTTTTCTTTCCTACGTCTACTAACATACTGTGAAACACTGTAATATTAGAGCACATGACAAGAGAGAAAAAATAACTCAGTTGCAACTTACTTTACGGCCTTGTTTTAGGTGATCAAACACCTGATCAAAGGACTCTTTGAAGTGATCTTTGAGGATGCTGTTCATCAGCTGGTAGAGCCATGCTCGATCTTTGTCATCCACCAGCCGGTCATAGTAGACACGGAAGACCTCGTGGACAAACAAGCGTATCATAGTACGTTTGTTCTCCAGAGACTCCTTCTTCAGCAACAGGCAGCCTTGGATAATGCGTGAGAAGTCCCGCAGGTTGAAGGTGTAGTGAGACTTGGCTGGAGTTGGAAGCAGGTTCTTCATGGCTTTCTTATATACCTTTGGGAATGAAAAACATATGATCAGAGAACTAAAACATTAGAGAAAACAAGATATGATTACTAAGAGCATTTAACACATGAAAAACATATTTATTTATCACATATAAACAGTTCATGTGATATCAAGGTGTGTCTTTTGGGCACTCACTTCCATGGTAGCTGTCACTATTTGGTTGCCAATAGTGAAACATTCAGGTGGGAATTGGTTATTTTTGAGATAGAAGGACACCACACTGGAGAAGATGCGAACCATGGTGTCATCACTGAAGGGATTAATGCTAAAAATGTTGAAATGGCGCAGAAAGCGAGATGTAACTGCATTCCTCCCACCACCAGGGGGACCCATAGCTGAGACGAGCTGGAGGTCAACAAGAGTGAGCTTGGAGGTATCCTTCAGATCATACCTAACAGAGTGTAACAGGTAAGGTCTGTCTGTCAAATGAACGGTAAATGTGCTCTTTTCTGTTATTTGTCTTAATGTGAAATTGGTAATAGTGGATGGTCCATACCAGTTTCCGTGGTCCATGTACTGTCGAAGAAGCTCCACAGGAGGCTGTGCTCCAAACTGTTCCAGTGCAGGCATATTCATGTCATCCACAAAGATGACACACTTCTTTCCCATGGGGGGCCCAAACACCCCCTTCCTTCTCTTATCTAACCTGGACATGATGATATTCTGAAGAATGACATACATACAGAATAAAGGTTAGAAAATTAAAAGAATTATCCATTTTTGTTTGTATAGATTATCACATCACATAATATTTATGACTGAGAATATTTTTCTCGTAATCAAAAAATTCCTCCAAGAACATTCTTTCATCCATGGTTCCTAAGTGCTTACCTGGGTTTGGTTGGCAGTAGTGCGGGCTGAAAAATTTATGAAAAAGGGCAAATATAGGTCTTTGTCCAGATTGTTCATCAATTTGTCCTTCACATACACTGACTTTCCAGTGCCAGTAGAACCAACAAACAGAAGAGGTCTAAGCATAGTAATAAAAAATGCAAAAAATCAAATTTGTTAGATTGAATGTGAATCAATAAAATAAGAAATAATAAGAAAATAAAAGTACATGTAGCACAGATAGAATTCACAGTTATTTATGGTAATAAAGCACTTTTGGCATTCATGTTGATCATTGCCATTTTGACTCCTGAAAATACTAACACTCTGTAGCTGATGCAGAGGTCCAGGAGGTAGGTGTAACGGACAGTGTCTATGGTGGGAACAATGATCTCTTGCACTTTGGTGTTCTTGTCCCCCAGGTTGACATTCTTGATGAGATCATTCCATTGAATCCAGCGGCCTTTCCCATTGAACTGTATAAGAGATTAGAGTCTGATTTACTGTTTTAAACACAACTGAAACAGATCTGAGTGATGAAATTATGCAGTACCTCATAAAAATAGTCATACACCAGGCCTTTGTCATCCATGGGACACTCCCATTTTCCCACAGTGGCAGGGATTGGGTATTCTTCTGCTTTTCCTGAAACAGCCACCCTGAAGAACTCACTGAACTTCTCTCTGCTGTCTGCATCACAGCTGCCACCCACAGACCACACCAGGGAGAAGCCAAAAGCTGCCTGTGATCGTGAAGAATTAAAAGGGGTCATACAAAAATATAATTTAACCAAAATAGACAGTGCAAATACCAAAACAGTTAAACGTTGCATGGATGTTGCGAGGTGCAGTTCCAAAGAAATTGTTGTAAATTAATATGGTATAATATTATTTAAAATAATAAATGATTTGGCTCTTTTACCATGATCCAGCTGAGAATATTTTTATCCCCAGGATATGTCTTTACAGGTTCAGTGAGCAGCATCTCAAACAGTCGACACAAGGACATCACAGTGTTACTGTTGCTAGTTGGAACAACCTCCTGCAAACAAAACCATAATCAGACATCTTTGTTTTGTATATAAATAAACATAAACTTCTAAATGTTCTACAGATATTTGTGCGTGGATTGTTCTGGGCACTGGAATCGCTTACTCTGCAGTGTTTACGCAGCATCCTGAGGGCAGGTGGCAGGAGCCAGTGGAAGAGCTCCAGCAGCAGGGAGCAGTTGTTTGGGCTCTGCAGAGCATCAGGAAGAGAGTTCAACCAGGAGATCACTAAGGGTTCCCAGCCCAACTGAGATGGCTCCATGTAGATCATACCACATCGGCTGACTGTGGCAGGCTGCAGTGAGAAAATAACCAAACATGACCTTTTTATAACATCCAATCATATCCTGTCAGTCAATCTAGGTACTATAGCCCAGCAACCAGTACTGGGTTTTTCAGCCTCATACTGATCAATATTTGTGAGTTTATAAAAGATTGGTCAATGTGTGTATATATATATGTATGTGTTTTTTTGCTTATAAACATAACATGTAAGGTAACATTTTTTAAAATTGTGACCAAGATACAGTGATAATTCAGCTTGTCAGTGCTCTCTGCTGGACAAACTGTAATAATGACACCTAGTTAGAATCAAATGTTCTTCGCAATCATGTTGGTGTATGTTGGTGACCCTCTAGCAATGCACCAGTAACCGCTAAACCTTACAATGGGATAATCAAATCAGAACTAAAATACATTAGTCAGAAAATAATATACTTTACTCTGAACATCTGACTTACAGAGGCCTGTGATAGATCCATTGCTTCAAAAATCAGACTCATCTGATTGGACATCTGGATGATCTCACCACTCATCAGACACAACTGGGAGGGAAGAGTGAAGCAATAAAGATCTTACTCATAATGTGTAAGCAAATAAACAACAAAACTCAGAAATACTACAATATTAAATGATTTTACTGTATATATTTTTTTTTTTACCTTTTTGTTGTCATCCAGCACAGTGTTCATGCTCTCAATCCACAGTGTATCTATGGGACCATCAAACACCACCCATTTACGGTCTGGTGTTTCAGCTGATGCAAATTCACGGAATGTGTTGGCCACAATCCCATCTGTCCACTGAAAATTAGGAAAAACAAAAGGTGAAAAGACTAAGTGGAAAAAAAGGGACATCTGTTGTTCCAGGTGTAAATCAGTACTGTGAAAACCAGGGGATCTGTGTGACAGGATAAATACAAAAGGATCCAAGGCATAGGCCTACCTCATGAGAAACTAGATCAAACTGTCCAAAGAGCTGTCCCATGGTGATGGACTTTGGATTCAATGTCCTGAAGATGATCTTCTCTTCTTCACCATACCCTCTCTCGTTCATGAGAGTCAGAGTATCAGCTAGCACGTGCAGCACTTTGGTCTTTCCAGCAAAGGGCTCTCCCACCAGCATGAAACTGACATTAAAAAAATGTCTCAATTATGTGAAATACTGTATTACTGAAAATTTAAGATAAACACAAAGCTTGTGCTACAGAAAATGGACCAGACTCAGTGAATAGCTTCCTAAGCTTAACATGTCCTATGATAACTATTAATTTAGCTATACAGACTAATGAGCAGTGATAACTAACATGTCTTTGGGGTCATCAGGTGGGAACATGGTCAGCAGGATTTAAGAGTATGGTAACATGGGAAATTGAAATACAACATACCCATGCCTGACTATCATCATCTCATATGTCTGAATCATCTTTTGTAAGAAGACTTCTGTTGGTTGTACGTTGTGATTTTTACAGCACTCTGTAGCAGCCTCTAGAAACAGCTGCCAAAGATATGAAAAAACACTGATTATAATATACAATACAATATCTAAAAACACCAGGTGCTCTCAGATTTAGTAATAAGTAATGACATCAACATATCCAACCTGATAGTCAGCTTCAGGGAGGGAGATGCCTGGGAACAAATCACTGGTGATCCCATTGAATAGTGGGATATCATGGGAGAGAAACTTGGGCTCATTAACATCCTTTATGGACCTCAGGAGCTGAGAGTTACAACATTTGGAAAAATAAAGTGAAAGGGTCAGAAAGAGCAAACTTAAAAAGTTCCCAAAAGTTAGGACCCCATATGGAAAAATGTTTAACAAATGCATTGATTCAGTACAAATACCAGTATGTCCTCATTCTCATCAGGAAACTTGAGCTTGAGGTTTCCTGCAGCCACAAGTACAGCTTTGACAGCCCTCATTCCGTAATCATAATGGAACTGGGATGAGAGCTGCTCAGAACAGAGCCTGTAGGTCATCACGATCTTTACAGACAGTGGTTTGGCATTGAGGAAGCCATATGAATACAGAGAGATTTCTGCTATCAGTGCGTAGTTGGGGACCATCATGGCCACTGTTCGGAACAACACCTGCACAGAGAGGAGACAAAAAAATTAAGTTAATCTGTTACTGCCAATCTTGGAGTGTCGCACATTTTCTAATATTGTGTAACATTATATTGAAGGCGTTTAAAAGCATTATCACTGAGCATGATTTGATGTTAAAAGCCAACTGAAATTATCTGAGAAGCTGATTCATATTATAAATGATGAAGAATATGTTAGAGCTAATGTGTTCATAACACCAATGTCTAATAAAATATTTCACTGGTAAAAGACCTTGAGGTTGTCTGGGAGTTCTGAGCGTCCTGCATAGCCGGGGTTCATTGTTATGGACACAAAGCAGTTGGGATTGAGTTTGAGCATAGTCCCTTCAAAGTCAAAGTACTCCAGCTTCTGCTCGACAGCCCTCTGGATGCAGAGCACCTGCTGGGCTACTACAGACAGCACCTCCAGCTCAATACGGTTGAACTCATCAAAGCATGCCCATGCACCTGATGAAGCCAGACCTTTAAAAAACTGTGAGATTGCACCAAAATACAAGGTAAAATATCATATTTTTGGAGTTATAACTATGGCATTAGAATTATACATATAAGTTAAAAATTTCCTGTTCATGTTACTTTGCCCATAGCGATGTAATCCAGTCCATCAGAGCAATTGAAGACCACACACTGCACAGCTAGAGCTTTGGCCAGATCTTTGGTGGTTTCAGTCTTTCCGGTTCCAGCGGGACCCTCAGGTGCACCACCCAAATTCAGGTAGAAAGCTCCAATCTAAAGCAAAGATAGGACTTTGGAATTTAATGTTAAAATACACGATCACTCAGCAGTATTTCAATCAAAGTAAGAGGCATGTGGCATTTTTTAAGTAGGCTATTTTTCAGATATTTTACCAGGGTTCGGTAGCATCTGTCAGTCAGTGGAGTGATGACCAGACGTGGTGAGTTCCCCAAGTACTCATAGGCGTATTTAACATCACAGTTGATTATGCGAACACGAACATTATCATTGCTCCAGTAATAACGCAGCTGGGCTAGCCACTGGAAGTCAGTTTCATGTGATACACCTGTTAAAAATGGAAACAATTATTTTATTTGACAAACATTCTCTTTCTGGGTGCCACTGTGGGTGCTGAAGTAAAACTCTTTTACTCTGTATTTTGTTCAGTGAGGTACCTTTATCAATAAGCTCCATGACCACATCCCTGGCATGGACATCAATTGTGACCAGTGCTCCCAAAGTGATCCGTGTTTGTTTGGGCAGTTTCCCTCTCACCAGCTCCACAATGTCCTTCAGCTGATTCTGGAGTTGCTGATAGTAGTTCTTTAAACCCTACAGAGAACAAAAGCCCAGTTACTATTTAAATGTTTTCCCAGGGTGATACCGTTAAGGTGCCATGCTAATCTAGAGAAAAATTCAGGTCAGTCAGTCAGGAGTGAGACACATCTTTACTTTGGCACGATCAAATTCACTACTGTAACACTATTACGGTTTAATTAGTAAATTAAAATTTGATTTTAACTAGGAATCATCACAACAAAATATTTCAGAAAAAGCGATGTAAAAACTCACTTCAGTCCCTGATCTAATGGCTTCATGCACCTCCAACGTCCAGAAAATCTGGGAGCTGCAAAGCACCACCTGCCCAGGCCAGTCCTTGACCCACTGGCTTCGCGCAGTCTCAGCATAAGCCTGTCAATACAACCACACTCAACCACTCAGATGTCACTCAGTCACATTTATATATATATATACTGTATGTAAGGTATGGAGAACAGTGATCTCACCACCCTGGACCGGGCCACTACATCTCTGACACTGCGAAGCATCATATCCTCCACCTGCACCAACCACTTTTCCACGGCTCCTTTGGCTTCAGACGTGGAGATGTGCTGGATTAGTTGAACTCGCTCACCTTCACTGCTATACATGGCCTGGGCATGAAAAGTATGCAGTTTAATGAAAGTTCATCAACCATAGTGTCATGTAACAATAACAATATTTGCCTTGCCTGGATATCCAGATTGGGGAGGAAGTCCAGTTTAGAAATGCCCTCAAAGCACTTCTTCAGATGGGGCTGTACTCGCAGTGGGTCCTTGGTCTCAGACAGAATCTCCAGCATTTCATCATTGGACAAAAAGAAGAACCTGGACAAGGCATTGACAACAAGTACTGAAATCTGTGATATTAAAAAAGAGTTGAACAAAAGAGACACAGCAAAATCTTGTTGTTTACCGGGGAAAAAAGAGACGTTTTTTCTCCAGGTAGGCATTCAGTCCTTTCATGATGATATCGAGGAGGTTGTTGGAATCTTGAAGTTTTTCTAGTAAACCAGGCAGCGATGTTGCTTGCAGAATCTACGATTACAAATTAATGGTTAACTCAAACAATGTATCTTTCAGATTTTTTATTTAGGTGATCTTTAATAAGTGTGTTGATGGGTACCTTAGGGTCCTTAACGCAGTGACTCATGACCTCTTTCCAGTTTTTGTCAACAGTTTGGAAAAGTCGTCCCTCTTCCGGAATCTGCTGCATTATGTCCTGGGATGAGAAGATGGGCTCCAAGTAAAGCCACTGGGCCTGCACCCTCAGCCACTCATCTATGGTTTCCTGAATACGAAGCAGACGCTCCTCCCAAAGCTGACGTCAAACAACAAACAGTTAAAGCTCTCCAGGGCTGGGTATAGAAATACAGCATAACTCTGATGCTAATTACACATTTATTTATTATAATTAGGTAAGTACATTCCCCAAAACCCTAAGCTAACCTTGATCTCATTTTCAAAGGGTTTGATGAATGGTGAGCCCCTCATAGTCTGAGTCTTCACAATCTGGTCATCTAGCATTGTCTGAATCTCATCCAAGGCAGTCAGGATAGACACTCCTGTCTCCCTGTAAGGTTGGTGGTGGAAAGAAATACCATCCCAAATATGCACCATGGTTTGCATTGCCTTCTCCAAGGAAAACTCCTGTAGAGACACATAGTGGGGATATATAGCATTCAACATAAAGATTCGGTATTGGTGTTTTTTTCAAATGCTATATAAACAAACACAAATTTCAAGAGCTCTCACTTTACTAGCAGCAGCGCTGATTGACTCAAACTCTTCCAGGTAAGGATTCAGGTTTTGTTTGAGAACTTTTCGTAGTGTAGTACCAGAGTGAGGAGTGAGGTCATACCCCACTATGTTTGACATCTGGCCCCAGTGGCGGGCTCTGATGCCTGGATTACACAAGATGGACACTACAGGGATATGGTCCTGTTGATACAAGCACATTCCACATAATTTTTTAGCATCAGTACACAAAGCTATTTACTACAAGGCTTTGTTAATGAGTCCCTTTGAAGTAATAGTTACATAGAATACCTTGAACTCTTTGATCTGCTCCATTACAGCAGAGCACAAAAGTATTATGGGGTTCTCTTGCTTCCTTGGATTGTCTTCACTAGGTCGTCGCTTAGTCTTCCCAGCAATCTTCTCCATCTCTTGCTCGGCCTTATTCTGTTTCTGTTGGAAAAACTTCAGCATCTTGAAAATCTCCCTAAAGAACTCATCCACTTTTACCTCCATGCTCTCGCCATCTAGGTCTTGGAAGCAACCATCCATCCATCTATGCACAAAGAAGATAAAAAGGTTATGAGGGGATTTTTTTTTTCATTAAAACACAACATGTATCAAACTGCAGTTAGACCTGTTCTCCGTGCGCTGCCACTTCAGTACAAATCCAAACAGCTTCTGGTACGGTTCAATGTTCTCTCTAATGACTTCAACTTCTGGGTAACATGTTTGGTCCCATTTGTAGAAGGCCTCTTCTTTGTTAATGAAGTCAATTGTGTCCTTAGCATCCTGGAGAAGTTTCTGAACTGTTCTGACATCTGAAACATACTGCCCAAAAAATGATAACAAGACAATTATATCTGCATATATGAATCACTGGTGCTCTGAAAATGTGTTCTGATCCAAAAGTAGCAAAAATGAACATCTAACTGCAACAATGTATCTGATTAATGCAGAACAGCCTTCCACTACAACGATTTTTAAAACTTGTTATACCAATGATCCAGATCAGTGGCTATTTGACAAGATAATGCAGTCTTGTTATTCAGGTTTAATAAATGTGACAAAATTCAAGCTCAAGAGATAAAAACATCTAATGATGCTTTTGTACAATTCTGATCACTTGTACTGACATTAGTAAGCATTGAAAGGCATATTTTAATATGAATAGATATCCCTCCAAGTAATTTCAGTTCTAGTTCGTAAATAGTAATAGGTTGACATTTTGGAAAAATGCTTTTTTGCTTCCCAAAATGTTGTGAACACGCTAATGACACTGTACCTGCTGCATCATATCCAGCTCAGAGCAGTGTGGGAACTGCTCTGTTCTGCGTCCCAACTTCTCCAAATGTACCATTAATCTTTCTCTTTTAGCCAGCAGCTCCTGCTCTCCTTTCTGCTTGGCTGTCTGCATCACCTAGAAAATGAAAAAGTTGCCTAGAATCAGGTCATCTTTAAAAAACATCCATGATATATTGTTATAGGCAGACATGAAATCATCACCTCTTCATTAAGATCGAAGTAATGGTGGATGTTTTTTGGCCAGAGAAAGACAGTCGAATTAAGCTCCAGATCCTCTGGCTCAATGATCTGGACATCTAAGAGGTAGATCACCCTGGAGAAGACATCCTGTCAGAAAACAATGTGGTCATGAATGATGTTTTGTATATTATAATTGGTATGAGATAAATCATTATATGTTTGTAATATATGTATATTGCAACATGTAAAACCAATCATTAGGTTGTTTACCTTTATTTTTGCATTCAGTTCTGCAATACCCGTCGTCTTAGTGAAATTTATGTAGTCAACCATTTGAGTCATGTCCTCTGTATTCTCTGGAACCTTCAGAGCTTTCTCTCTGATAATTTCAAATTCAGAGCAGATCCTTTGAACAGACACAAAAAGTATTAAACATCACATACATCAAAATTGTACCTTCTTTGGGATAAGCTAAAGACAAATTTCCACTGAGGTGGACAATAAAGTCAATCAATCAATCAATCAATCAATCAATCAATCAATCAAATGTGAAGATTTAAAAACAGTTTTGTATATGAATGTTACAAGAAGTGACTCACTGTAGATTTCGCTCACGGTGGCTGGTGATCATTTTCTTCAGAAGTATTTCCGCATATGTTTTGGCTTTGCTGGCCAGCCCTTGTTTCAGTTCTTCACAGTCCAGATGGACCATTGTGAAGTGGGCTTTTGCTGGGAGGCTGATAATCTCCTTTGACAGAGCACGAAACTCCTCCACTTGCTTCGAAAGCAGTGAGATTATACAATGACAGTCATTAGGAAAACTGGAAACAAGGAGGGTATATAACATATCAAGCATGAATTAAACTTTATTATTTGTTACCTTGGTGTACTCATCAAAAGAGTGCTCCTCTCTCATGAACATCTCCACTCGAGTCTGAGCACTACCATTAACTAGCCAGTCGTAGTTGTCGACTGCAAAATAAAGCAGAAACGTCAGCAGTGAAGTGAATTAAGGTCAATGGTGTGATGATAGGAAATGACTGCATTATGCAACATCACCATAACTCTGGAAATGTTTGTCAGTATCTTCGAGATTCTTGCGCACAGCGGTCTTTAAAGTGACCTGAGCCCAAGCAAGGATGTGATCAGCCACCTTAGCATCCACAAATGAAGATGCGGCTTGTGTTAACCATGACTGGACCGTCTGTACTTTCTGTGGAGAAAATTCATAGATATCAATATTAGCTAAAAATACAATTTTACATGAAAAATATGCCATCATGGTCATTTTCCCTTTTGACGTGATTACACATAACCTCACCTGCATTGTATTTGTGATGGCATTGAGAATCTCAAAAACAGCAGCCTCCAGGTCTTGTAAGGTGGGGTAAATTTCCATCTTTTCATCATCAAATGTCAAGGCCATACGGAAGAGGGGCAACCGGTGGTGATGACTTGGATCAAACAGACTAACAAACTCCTCAACACTTTTCTGAAGAAGGGATTTCAACTGGGAATTTACAAAAGTAAAATGTCTGTTAGTCTATATGTGTAATCGAGGAACAAAGAACGCTACAGTAAACATACAGAAAATCATAATAATGGCTAGTTGTTGACATGCAGTTACTACTACAGCTATTACAGCTTACAAACTTCCTTGACCAATTTAGTTTACAATAAGCAGCAGTAAAGATACAAAACCTTGACAATTCAAGGTGTCTTTAGCTATTTTTTAATGTATGACAGTTGGCTGTTATTAATATAACTAAGGACTGTTTTTGATGTCAATAATGAATGAAATAACTTTACCTTAAATAATTTCAAAACTGACTCTTCCCAAGTCTAAAATCAGCATTATCTCACCTGATTGGAGATGAGCGTGGATGCACAATCATAGAAGGAGTCCAATTTCTCCTCCTTAACTCCTTTCAGGGTTTCTTTACTAGTTAGTAAGTGGATGACTTTGGGGAACCAGGTATTCATGATACGATCCTCCGTCCTCTTACACACCACAGCCATTTTATTCTGTAGGCTCTTACAATCCACCGGTCCTGAAGCCCTGAACCAACAGAAGCCAAAATGAAATCAAAATGAAATCAAAATGAAAACTGAGCAAATCCTAATGTAAAACGTCTTAGTTGTGTGTTTATTTTAAACAATACCATGTTGCATTCATGTTGTCTTTTCTCACCTGCATCCTGAAACATCAACCAGGATCAGTGGAGAAAATGTCATGTGGCCAATGTCCAAGACAGTTTTCATCACCGGATGAAGAATGTGCAAATTTGTTTTTATCATCTTCCGGCTTCTGATAAAGCAATCATGCCAAGGCTGGGAAAAATCAAGAATTCTGCAAAAGATTGGAAATACATTTTACAAAATGCATTAAAATAGATCAGCTACTATTTGGTTACTTTGTATTAGCATTCCTGTACTTAAGAAACTCACTTTGTTTGGGTAGCCGTCTGTTTTTCTGAGATAGATCCCTCTATCTGCGGATTCCTTAGTACTGTGTCCACTAAAGGGAGTAAATATGGCATAATGAGACACGCCTCACCTGTAGTCTACATATATTCCAGAGGAATAGATTGGATAAGAGATAAAAAATTGGCAATACCTGTGTGCTTGACAATAACATTGCGGAAGTCATTGCTGACTTCCACGCAGAGCTCCTGTAGCAGTTTATTTGTCTCAGGGCTATCTTTAAGTTTTGGTGGGACTCTGGAAACGATGGAGTCCAACCACCGCTGCTGGATTGGAGTGAATGGGCGGCTCTCCAAACACTGCCTCAGGAACACATAATTCATCTGCAAATGGAGCCAAAATAAATTAAGAGAGGAGATACATGAATATAAATATGGTTTGATCTCTTGACAAATTTAAAACTAAATAGAGAACTCACCCTACGCTTCCGCTCCTCACTAAGCATCTGTAAAGCAAGTATTGAGATGTACCACATTATATTGTGCAATATTTTTGGATATAAATTGATATTTAAAATGTGTGCATAGGAAGTCCGATAATTGTCATACAGAGGGTGGAAACTGTGGCTCTGGTGACTGGCTGGGCTCTGCTCTCCTCTCCTTGCTCTGTCTGTAACTTTCCATTGCTCTAGACATCCTGTAATAAGTCAGTCAATAAAGTGTTACACTGCAGGAAACCCAGCAGTCATCATAATGACAAACTGTCTAAATTAGCTGGTGGGATTATTCTACCATAATCCTGGCTATCAATGAGGTACTGACAAAAAACATACAATATCATATGTAGTTTCTCTTGTTGCACTTTACTCCTTCTGTGCCTCAGCAGCTTCTTGTGAGCCGATAGCCTCTCCGCTATCTCCACCTTTGCTGCCTGGATCTGCTCAACTTCTCCCCGCTGCTGCTGCTGCGTGCCTTCAATGGGGGGAAGGACTGGAAACTGTGACATAGTTTTGAAAACTCCGGGGGAGGTAGCCATGTCTGGCAAAAAGCACCTGAAAAGAACCAGAAACGAAAAAAAGTTAAATTACAGCTAAACTACAGCTGTTGTAAGTTAACCAAGGTAACGCTAGGCTAATTTTCAGTTGGTAACATTTGACCCGAACAAGCTGTGGTAATAATCTCAAAAGTTATTTGCAGTGGATAACAACAGGGTACCTATCGTTTTACCTGTTCGCTCATTCAATATCTGCTCGGTTTAGTTAGATAATTAACAGTGGATGTCAGTTTATTCGGTTTAACCTCTGAAAAGACTCCTGAGACTGAAGTTAACAACATCGTTACCATAGAAACAGTAAACAGGGTAGCCACAGAATGGAGGCGGGGTTTGTCATGTCATACCTATTGCTGCAAGCTTCTGTTGTCTATTTCAATTGTCTGTATTAAGTTGCATTAATTTTTTATACAATATTATTAATATTGTATCATTTTAAATAAGTAAGTACTATGACAAACTCAGTGCTGTACAATTCAAGTAAGGATTCCTGGTCAAAACACAATCATACCGTCAAAGAAAGATGTTTTCAGTTTATCCACAGGGTACAATTAAACATCAATTACATATAGACAATAATAGAAAAAATAGTTATTGTTGAAAGGAAAAAAAACAACAGGTTTAAAATGTTGACACACCAAAATAACATAAAAGGAATATACAAGTAGAAAAAAAGTGCCAGATCTCAAATAGTCACACAATTGTCTTACTGTAGGGGGCAGCGGTGTGCACATAGCATGTAGGTTACCGTCCCGGAAATGCGCAGAGGAAGCAGAAGAAGAAGAAGCAAAAGAGGCTCCCCTCCGCTAGCTAGCTAGCTACTGCTGGGAAGTAGCAACAAAATTTTCAGGTATTGTGAATAAAGTAACCATTATATTTGATTGGCGTTGTAGATGCATACCTACAGAAGACAATAAAATAGAACAGCACTCGTTCCGGATGTTTGTGTTCGATATAAATGCACAGAAAGGCGGAAGTTGTCTTTGTTTTCATTCGTGTTGACGAAATTCAGGCTTCAATGTTGTGTTTTTCATCGAAGGCCCCAAATGTTGTGACTTAGGATTTCCGGTGCCGTGTTGCTGTCAAATTGAATAACAAATTGCCGAAACGGTTATAACGTTATATAATTGTTCTTACCGTGAGTTTAAAATTTAATTTTGTTAACTGACAAGATAACCATTCTGTACTCCTTTAGGATATTATCATAATGAGTTATGCAGAGAAGCCGGAGGATATAACAAGGGAAGAGTGGATGGATAAACTCAACAATGTCCACATTCAGAGGGCTGATATGAACAGGCTCATTATGAACTACTTGGTGACAGGTGAAGGATCTTTTTTTTTATTACGTAAAGTTCGCTCTAAGTTGTGTATAAAGATAATTTGAGCGTGGTATTTAAATGTGGAATGCGCAGGATTTCATCACGGTTTTTGTTCAATAGAGGGCTTCAAGGAGGCAGCGGAGAAGTTCAGGATGGAGTCTGGAATAGAACCAAGTGTGGATTTGGATTCCCTAGATGAAAGAATTAAAATCAGAGAGATGATCCTGAAGGGACAGATCCAGGATGCCATTGCACTGATCAACAGTCTGCACCCAGAATTGCTGGATACCAACCGTTACCTCTACTTTCACCTACAGGTAAAGTAAAACACAGTGCAGACACCTCGGCTTTGTACTTTTGGAAATGTCAGTTGTACTGTACGTCTTACTTTTGTTCTGTATGTGTGTGTTTGCAGCAGCAGCATCTGATCGAGCTGATTCGTTTGAGGGAGACTGAAGCTGCCCTGGAATTTGCCCAGTCTCAGTTAGCAGAGCAGGGGGAGGAGAGCCGTGAATGTCTGACCGAGATGGAGAGGACTCTGGCCCTGCTGGCATTCGACAACCCCGAGGAGTCACCTTTCGGAGATCTGCTCAATATGATGCAGAGACAAAAGGTAGAGTCAAAGTGTATTATTAAAATCCCTACTAATTTTGTCTTGAACTTCGCCCTTCTTTTTCACTAATATGCTCTATATATATTCACATCTCACATGGAATAGATTACTTAAAAATTATGCTGTAGTTTTAGGATGGTTTTTCAACCATGTCAACATTTTTCATGTTATTTTCATTTTCTTAATTATCAAATCAATTACATATGAATTCCCTGATTTATTTTGTTGTCAGAAGGAGCAATACCCATCCTATGAAAACAGCTGTTTCTAATTTTCTATAATTCTAAAGGGAGCTTTTATAGTCTGAGAAAATAACACTGATGATGTCAACAGGGTTATCTCGGATTGGATTTGAGATTTTCAATTTTGGACAGAAGGGTTGTTACAAATTCTGGATTTGGAGTACGATGAACGATGTGGGCATTTACCAAACCGGAAGGATTAGAATGACGTTATTGTGTTGAATTATGGGAATTGTAGTATCAACTGTTCTTGACCCATATAGGGGACCAAAGGTCAGGATGTCTCAGCCTGTGCTCCTTTTTATCCCTCTGTGCTGGCAACAGTCGTGGCCAGAAACATTATGTTTCTGGGTTGTATGTCCGTATATCCCATTCTCCTGAACACGGAACCACTATTGTGGTTGAGGGAATTCCTTCAAATTTGAATGTGAATGATGAACTGATTATATTTTGATGGTCAAAGGTTGAGGTCACAGTGGACTCATGTTCTTGTGATCACAATTTATCAGGAACATGCATGCAACTGGAAAACAAAGAGCAACTGGACTGGTTAGCAGAGGCATGTAACCACGAGGTGGTGATTTTATCTTAAAATTATCTCCTGTGAGTCCCACAACCTAATGAGAGTGCAACATATTAACTATGATCCACTGTGGTGAAGTTCACAATAGTGAAAGTATTCAAAGCAATAACATGTATGTGCCTCTGTCTTTCAGGTGTGGAGTGAAGTGAATCAGTGTGTGCTAGATTATGAAAACAGAGAGTCAACACCTAAGCTGGCCAAGCTCCTGAAACTACTGCTGTGGGCTCAAAATGAACTTGACCAAAAGAAAGTGAAGTATCCCAAAATGACAGACCTCAGCAAAGGAACCATCGAAGACCCTAAATAAGGACCCACAGTGAAAGCATAACACAGCATTATAAAATGGACACATTTCCTTTATCTATTTATACCCCAACAAACTGACTCATGTAGAGTACAACCTTTTCTTTTTGTAAGGGTTGCTTTTTGATACTTCAGTAAAGTAGAATGTGCAAACTGGATTGATGGCATCTTAAAATGACCTCACACTAAAATAACACGCATACCATTATTTTACTTGGTATTATAATTTACATATTTGTTTATGTAAAATTAGTATTTTCAGTTACACTAGTTTTTCTGTCTGTTGGCAGGGAAAGTTGTTGGCATAGGAGGAAGTGAATAAAGCCTAAATTAGGCTGTCACTTTCTGTCTGACCACTTAGAAGGGGTTTGATGTTCAGGGAAAATGGTTGGCTGAGTGTGCACTGCCTCAAATGAACATACTTTTTCCTTACAAAACATACACATTTCAGCTAGTAGCCTCTTAGCTAGTACTCTATGTAACGGCAATAGCCAAAACAATATACTTGGGATATTTGAAAATACTGTGACTTTGAAAGTTAAATTCAACTTTGGAATCATATTGCGTTATTGTTTAAAACATTACAAAAAAATTCAACAATAACAAAGACAAGAATAAACTTTCAACTATACATCACGGTAGCAATGAACAGGTAAGACAAGACAAGATTCCGGGAGTGCTATAGACTTTGCAGCGTTCAGTGACTGTGCAAGCTTAAAGGCAGCTGCAGTTTCATATTGTTATAAAATATCACAGATCATATTAAAAGATGTGAATGGATAAATCTATGTCACAGACATGGAGATACTTTTACAGATGGATTATTTACATGTATGGAATAAGTAGCTCTTTTGCAAAATTTGATGTGCTTTTTTTTTTTGCTGGTATATTATTTTGCAATAAAAGTGAATTTTTAAACTGGGCAAGTCATAAAGGACTTCAGAGCTTGATGTGTTTTTAATTCTGCAAATTTAAAAGTCAGTCCATTAAGTAACCCTGAAATTAAGTACATGCACTTACATACAATTTTGAAGTCATAATCTTGTGAACGCAATATCTCAATAACACCTTGAGGGAATTTCAGATTGTCCACAAACATTCACTCGGACTCAAAGGTGAACTGATTCAGTTTTGGTGGGTTAAGGTCAAGGTCACTGTGAACTCACTAAACAAACAAACAAAAACATTACTGATGCATGAATGTGTAGGTAGTATTTTACTGTAGTAACTGGTGTAGGTGGAGCTAGTTTAAAGGACTTCTCATACTGTTGGGTATTTCCACTGTAACTGCATTATATTTTGTAAGGTTATCAACTGTTTTTCATGTAAAGGAACTAGTGACAATCAATCAATCACACCTCATTACAGACTCAGGATTCCAGATAAAAGACGAAGAATAAATTAATTACAAAAGCACAACAGAACAACATGGTTTTAATGTAGTATAAATCAACTGTCCTAGTGCCTCCACAGCTGGGATTGGTGGTATGTAGTACTAAACCTCATGTTTGATAAGCCAGAGTGATTTTATTTTCAGAGTCACTAAACTGGAAAATAAATGAAATTTCTTAAAATGGTTTGTAAAGTATTGACTCCTGCAGCCACAAACATTTCACTTGCATTACATAATAATGTCATGGCGTCATCATAAGCTATACTTGAAGTCCCCACATGCTTGCTTTTCTGTGGCATGACCACAGGTGTGCAGTATAGAGGGGTGTGCAATATGCTCTTCACTTCTTCATCAACATCTTCATTCCATCTCCACACACACTAAACCTGTGTAACAGAATGTTTGTTTGTGCATTCATCATGCAGCTTTGCCTATAAATATCTTCATCATGCCATTTGTTCTGTAATAAAATATTATTATTTTACCTTATTAAAAACACTAAGAATAGTATCAGACAATTTAAAGTCAAGAAATTTAGGCATTTGGTCCCTTTCACTTTTTGTCAGTGTGCAGGCAGGTTTTCTATGAATGGAAATATTTCTTGTTTGAAAGTCATAGATCTCAGTTAAAAATCACAAAATGACCACAAGGAAATACAAAACCAAAACCAAAAAACCTAATTATATTGTGGCAAGAAAAAGTATGTGAACCCTTTGGAATGACCTCGTTTTCTGAAAATATTGATCATAAAATGTGATCTGATCTCCGTCTAAGTCACAAATATAGACATAGTGTCCCTACGCTAATATTACATTATAAATTATACTTTTTTGTATCTTGAATGAACACAGCCATTAAACATTCATGGTGCTAGTGGAAAGAGTAAGTGAACCCCCTGGATTTAACAACTGGTCAAACCTCCTTTGGCACCAATAACCTCAAACTAGTGTTTTCAGTAGCTGCGGATCAGACCTGCACAGTGTTCAGGAGGAATTTTGAACCATCCATCATACAGAACTGCTTCAGCTCAGCCATATTCTTAGGATGTCTGGTGTGAGCGGCTCAGCTTCAGGTCATTTCGCAGCCTCTCTCTGGGCTCTGACTGGGACACGTCAAAAGGGGGATTTTCTTTGTTTGAAGTCATTCTGTGGTAGATATACTTCGATGTTTAGGGTCATTGTCCTGTTGCTTCACCCAGCTTCTACTGAGCTCCAGCAGGTGGACAGCCACCCTGACATTATCCTGTAAGATACCTTGATAAACTTGGCAATTCATTTTCTCCTCGATGATGGCGAGCTGTCCAGGCTCAGATTCAGCAAAACCCCCAATCTTGATGCTCCCTCCACTGTACTTCAGCTTTGGGATGATGTTTTCATGTTGGTATGCCGTTCCCTTTAGTGCTGTATGTTCTTCCCAGACAATTCAACTTTAGTTTCATCAGTCCACAAAACATTCTCCCGGTGGTGTTGTAGAGTGTCAAACTGCTCTTTGGCAAACTTCAGCCATGTATGTGATATATTTTTTTAATTTTTTTGCGAATGTTAGACTTGTGAACAGAGATTTTAACCAGCTCCAATAAGGTTTGATTTACTCTGACATTCTTTGTCAAGTTACTGATCATTCTGCGTTGTGCTTTTGGAGTCATCTTAGCTGGGCGCCCACTTCAAGGGAGAATAGTCACAGAACTAAACCGTCTCCATTTATAGACAGTTCATCTGATTGTGGACTGATGAATATCTAAACCCTTTCAGCTTTATGCAAACCAACAATTCTTGATCATAAGTCTTCTGAGACCTCTTGTTTTGGGAGGAATGGTTCACATCAGCATGTTTCTTGTGAATAGCAAACTCAAAATGTTTAAGTATTTCTTTTACACATCAGAGTAGCTCTAACCCACACCTCCAATCCCGTTCCATTGATTGGACTCCTGGTTTGATTGTTAAAGCCATTGCTATCAGTTAAAATAGATTGCGTTTGTTCATAATTGGATAAAGGTCTGACCATATTTTTTTAGGAGGGAAGTAACTCCAGGGGGTTCACTTACTTTCCTTTGCCACTGTATAATGCAGGATTTTACATTGTGGTACTATTTTAACTTAAGGACGTGGGTACTTCTTCTACCACCACACACTGGGGGGGGGGGGGGGGGGGGGGGGCTGTTAAAAGTTGTGTTGAATGCAGAGTATTATGTAACGATTGCCTTCTAACTCAAACAGCCAGGGGCAGACGGACCATTAAAAACAGCCTTGTAGGCACTGCGCATATCTCTGCCCAGCAGCAGCAGCAGCAGCTTCTCAGCACGGGCACTATCACGTCTTCATCCGGCAAGGGCAGGTCAGTAAGGACAGCACGTCCTGCTGCTCTAACGATGCTCCCATAGACGAGTCACTGGTACATCTTCTGTATTGCACCGTCATGATTGGAAAGGAGGGTGAGGGAGGTGGGGGGCACAGCCAGAGGCGTCTCTCTGGTGTGTTGTGTGATACAGTAATGGCTGAAACGGCTGACTAGGCAGCTGAAGACTGGTTTGAAAAAGACTAAATCACTTCCTGATGAACCCTACCGATCAGAAGAAGAACTGCGTGGCTGGCTGGAGGAGGCTGGGGAGAAAAACTGACACGTGGATTACTCCTCCTAGGGCATCAGGAAAAACAGTCTCCCTCCTCTAGCTCAGTTCCGCGAACCGTCGCCTGTTGTCCCTGTTAGTCCAGTCCTTCAGGTTATGGCTATAAATGACGTAAATCCGAGATATGATTGTGCAAATACTTTGTAAGAAGGCTGGTGTTTCTCTATACGTTTACTTTTCTCACTGACTGATCGACGGCGGGGGAAGAGATTGAAAGTAAATAGCCGAAGCGGTTGGAAGGAGGCTGCCGTTACCTCTCGTTGAATGGCAGTTATTCAAAAATATGGCAAGAACTATAGTCCAGATTTGGTCTGTCACAAGGAAAACCATCCGTCTGATAAGATCGGAGCCCCTGGATGTCACAAGAAGTGGGCTGAACACAACACCAACTGGCCAAGGTAATATCTTTTTTTAACCTCTACAAGATACGTGTACATTCAACAGTGCTGACAGTTTGTCGTGTTTACTCATGTCTTAGCAACTCAGCAGCCTAACAAATCTCCCCAGGTGGCTCCCAAATAAGAACCTAAATCAATATTGGTACTTTAAAGTAACTCTTTGCCCTATAACCCTTAAGGTCCTGCCTCAGCAATACGGAGACAGGGGCTGGTTGTAGCTGAAGTGCCTCTGTATCTGCTGGTGAAATGACACGTATCATCCATGGCGTTTCATGGTTCAATGCTCTTAAGATGTAGTTGCATTGCTACTTAGGCCACACGCTTTATAAAGAAGGAAGTAAGTCCCACTTCCTTTATGAAAAAGAAATGATCATAAAATGTTATTGCTATTAGGGACTAAAGATGTAAAACTGCCATTTAAACCAATACTGAATGGTGGGCAACCAAACTGAGCAAAGTAACCCCCCCATCCCAGTTACATAAGCAATCCCCTGTCAACTTTTGAAGTCCAAAGTTTGTCCCCACATGTTGCCTTTGTTCAACCAAACTCAAATAACTCAATCCATCCTCCTCCTGTGCAGGCCAGTGGCGAGGGTATGGACGGTGGTGCTGCTGCTTGGGACATGCCTCCTCTACTGTGCCCGTGTGGCGATGCCCATCTGCGCCGTCAGCATGGCAGAGCAGTTCAGCTGGACCAAGAGGGAGTCCGGCATGGTGCTGGGCAGCTTTTTCTGGGGCTACTGCTTCACCCAAGTGTTCGGAGGCTACGTCAGTGACAGGTGGGAAAAGTTTTTGTTGCGTTGTGAGATAATAGTGGTTTGAGGGCATGGAATTCTTTGTTTTGTCTGCACAGATGTATGCTGTGATTATGAATGTTGACAGTGACACCGGTTCTCAGTTTGCACCTGTTTTAGCTTCCAGCTCATCAAGAGTCATTTGCATGAGAACATTACTGACAATGACGCAAAACGGCCCAGTTATTTAAGCTCACTCTGGACAGATAAAGTAGTGAATACATTTTTTCTCTGTGTTAAGTCTTGTAGGCACACACTGCTACAAAGAGCTGATTATGTACTTTCACTAGTATGACAAGTCCTCAAGATATCAAAGTCAAGTGTCCTCTCAAAGCTAATGCACTCTGTCTGTATTCTGTGTTTACAGGGTGGGAGGTGAGAAGGTCCTCCTGCTGTCTGCGGCAGCCTGGGGGTCGATGACAGCCTTCACCCCCATCCTGGCCCACTTCTGTTCCCAGCCAATCCTCTCCATGACACTGGCCCGCTTCCTCATGGGCCTGTTGCAAGGTGAGATGGATAGCGCGCCAGAATCGATCACAACTTCAGATTAGGTCGGTGATGAAATATAATTGCTCTTTCCAGAGATTGGTCAACACCTTTTTCAAGGTCTGGAAGGACGAAATTATTCAACTTATTCAAAAAGTCTGCTGTTTTAGTTCTCCCATGGGTCTTAGTTCCTCGCTCCCAGTAACTGTCAGATTGATTGATTGATTTCAAAAAATCACACTTGTCACCCATCAAATGAATAAAATAAATGGTCTTAAACTTACAAGGAGCACGACACTATACCAGGTATTCACAAGAAACAGTTTGGTTGCAGTGTCATCTCCTACGCAGCTCTATATCCTACATCTTACTATCTGTGTTGGGTAATCAGATACAGGCAGACATCATGAAAGCGCACAGACGCATGATAAAAATCCTAGTCAGTTAAGCGCATTTCTTGATCTTTAACGATTAAATGTCTCTTATTTGATACTTTGATTTACATTCTCTCATGAAACCCATTTTCTTTAAAGCCCTGCAAGAGCTAAAACTGACGTGTTTTGCTTGTATTCACCGGAAAGACAACAAATTGAAATTGAAAACGCTGTCAAATTATTGAACTTTTTCATACTTCAAGTTTGATCACAGCAGGGAATACCAGGTTCTGCTCACTTTGATCTGTAGCCTAGTTTTTATGTTGCGTCTCAGGCCTTTTGCTCAAGACTGTTTGGACTGTAAAATGGAAAACTGTTTAAATTTGCATGTTATCTAAAGAGGAAACGGATGACCATGCATTTATCGCATTTATTCAGTAACCATATGACATTTATAGACCTCTGTTGGTGGCAGTATAAATTACAACATTGTCGCCATTCACCATCTTTACTTTGGCATTTGTTTGTCTTGCTTGTGATCACAGATGAATGGTCTACATAGGCGGGGTTGATTTAGGTGTGTCTTTGTCTTTATTTTTGGAAGCAAGCTCTTGTTACAAAAACACAGGTGCTGCTATTTCTGGATTACAATTCATTCAGTACCTGCTTAATAATTTGCCATGTTATTTGTATAGCGCAAAAACTCCATTTCCCCCTCAGATTCATATGTTTGTTTTGTGTGATGAGGTGGTTAAAAATCCTGCTCTCACTGCCGCTCGTTTTGGGACATTGTCTGAATGTGTTTTCTGTCATGATCTTAGGAGTTCATTACCCTTCTCTCGCGAGTCTCTGCTCTCAAAAGGTGGTGGAAAGTGAGAGAGGCTTCCTCATGAGCACCGTGGGTAGTGGCTCCTACCTGGGGTGAGTCAAGCGTTACGTAATAAACAGGGAATCGTGGGAATGGGACGAGTGTTTCTCACTAGAATATCACTGTTGGGATCCCACAAACACTTCTAATACCTTTTAACGATTAGAAATATTAATTTTATATCTGTAACCAGATGTCGACAGTTTTATTATACTGAGACTTACTTTTTAAGCTCACGTCATGCCATGTATGTCCCTAATCAAGCACTTACCTATGCTGAAACATGCTGTTAAAAGAGGTGTTTTTGTGTGACTTCTCATGTCTTGTTGTTTTTTTTTTTTTTTTTTTTTTTTTTTTCAGCACTCTGGTGATAGGAGGGGCTGGCTCCCTCATGTTGGACCTGTATGGCTGGGAGAGCGTTTTCTATGTCTCTGGTCTCCTCTCGGTCATGTGGGCCTACTGCATGTGGAAGTATCTACTCAAAGGAGAAGGCAAGGGACTGTTTAACCGTGCTGACAGTATCTGCTGTGTCACAGCACGCTCCTATCTTGTAACTGCTTATTTGTTTAATTGGAGTCAGTGTCCTCTTGTATGCCCACGTGCCTGCGTTCATCTGTTTTTGCAGGGCCTATCATCACCCTGGAGTCCCTGGGAAGTGGTGGGCCCCAATCCAAACTGTCCAAGAGACATTGGTTGCGGCTCCTCAAACAACCTGCAGTCTGGTGAGATAACGATAAAGCAAGTGTGCATGCGTGTGGGTGTGTGAGTGCATTTGCAAGCCCCTGTGTGTGCGTGTGCGTGTGCTTTTATTTTGCACCCCCCTTTCGTCCATATGCATAGCTGCTTGTTTATTCTCATTTTCAGATGAATGAGCAACTAGTTTGCAGAGCTCGAGTCAGGAAGTTCTATTATAACCCTGTGGCTGTATTAGAGCTACATCCAAACTCTGAAATTCCACTTTATCGCCTGTGCTTTTTAACTGTGGAAATATGAGTTAGCGGCTGATCTAGAAAATTAGAAATTTAGCAGAATAATTTAAGAGGAAGAATGTAGAAATGTACAAAAGCATATCTGAGTCTTGACGGATCATAATTTAGTAAGTGAGTTTCTGTAATACAGCTGTTTCTGTGGACTCAGATCCAGCTTTTATTTGTACCAGATTGGAGAGCAGCGGGTCTCTGGTTGCCTCTGCTGTCTGTTAATGTCTCTGGTATTGAGTTCTTCCATGTCCTTCCAGTCTCTCCCCATGGCTTAGATATTTATATACTGTAATACAACTGATATGCTCCATTTTCTGACAGGAAGAACCTCTGTGGTTTTATTTGATGTGTCTGATCCACCTTTAGAGTAACAGATCAGAAGGTAGTTTGATGGCTTTGGGATTAATATATTCCCAATCTCTTCATGCTTTCAACCACATGCTGCTTGCTTTAACACAGATATGATTCAGAAAAGAGAACAATAGATGTCAAACAAGCTGTACAGGACCAAGTTTCTGTCAAATCAGCGAGACAGTGCTCAAACAAATAGCACGCTGTCTTTGTTAATAAACAACCTTTGGTAAATGTAAATGTATTTGCAATACACTTATTTTGACTGTTTGTCTCTCATCATTCCTTGACCAGTGCTGTGATCGTTACACACCTTTGCACAGCGAGCACCTTCTTCACTCTTTTGTCGTGGCTGCCAACATTCTTTAAAGACACTTTCCCTGATGCGAAGGTAAACACGCTACCTTTTCTCCCTCCTCTTGATCCCGTATTTGACATTAGAATTACAGGAGCCATGAGGGTTAAGATTAAGAAAGAGTACACCTTTATTTAGCAAGACTAAGTGTACAGCCATTCCTTTTGCTCTGTGAGGCTATACACAGGCACCGCCATGCTCTGGGGTAACTGCTTGTAACCAGAATGCTAACTTGCTCACAAAAGCTAGCGGCTAATATGCCTATGTTAAGCAAATATAACATTTACCAGGTTCACCAGCTTAGTTTAGCATGATAACATTTGCTTATAAATACAGCTGAGGCTCATGGGAATGTTAATAGTTTTGCAGGTATCTGGTCATAAACCAAAGCACAGGAAAAATAAGATTTTTGACCTGATGGTGGCGCTAGAAGAAAAGTCATTATGACTAGATCTTCTGTAAACCACAAATATCTGTAGATAATACTGTGCCAATCTATGTGGAAGATGTGGTTTTTCACTGGATCAATAAAAATCTTGTACTGCTGGCGGCACTAGATGAAAAGTGATGATGAAAACGACTTAACAAAATGACAGAACACACAAAGTTCCCTGCAGTTTCTGGTCAAGTTCACCCACACACAAAAAAAATGTGTCGTCCCTCCAGGGTTGGGTGTTCAATGTCATTCCTTGGTTCGTGGCCATACCCTCATCCCTCTTCAGTGGCTGCCTGTCTGACCACCTCATCAGTCAAGGTACAGCAACCAAGGAGCTGATATCAGAATCATTTGTAAATGTAGTTTATTATTGATAACTGTATAACTGCCTATTAATTTCTCTTTTGATCTCCTCAGGCTTTGATACAGCCTCAGTGAGGAAGTTGATGCAGGTACAATATTTGACACTCACCTTGTTATTCTGTGTATATGTAAACTTGTATAGTCTCGTTGTGTGGATTTTCTTCCACTCATACACAGTGTATGAATGTCCTCTTGACTCTTGTACATAATGAATTCTGTAAGATTTTGATTTATGTGTTTTTGTGTGCATTCATCCTTCTGTTAGTTTTTCTCCATGGGTGTGTCCAGTGTGTTTACCCTTCTTCTGTGTGGCAACACCACCTTCCCCTGGGCTGTAGCATTTGTGTCTGCCACCATGGGCCTCACCACCTTCAGTCACAGGTACTGGCACCCACAATGTCGTCACACTCGATCTCTGGCCCTGAAACAAAAAACTTTTTCTTTTAGATTTAAATGTGCTGTTCCCCAAGAGTCAGTTTGTCAATGTTATGTTTTGTATTGCCGCTTTGTATGCTTCCACTTGGTGATACCATTTGAAACCATTACATTCATTTCCATCTCTATGCGGACAGCACTACATAGCAGCCTCATTGAATTTCTTTGTGTCGTGCAGCCTTGCTTCAACCACTTCGGGAAAATTGCAAAAAGCAGGAACTTGTTATTCCTTATTTGTCCTGGAAGGGATCATACCTGCTAAAAAAAAACAAAAAAAACAGCTCATTAATATGTACTTGAACTCTAAAATAAATGGCTAAATAATTTCCGAAAACACTCAACACTTATCTTCTCAACTGTGAGTGTATGTCCTTCACTTTATGCCAAAATAAGTGCAGGATTGCATACTAAGTGAGGCGGGGTAAACACTTGTGGGTGTGGTGCTACTTGTCGATAAAACCAAAGAATGTGAACCCATGACCACAAGTATGAGGAAGTAATGAGTTTGTGGTGTTGCAGGACCTTCTGACACTGCAGGACCTTTCAGTTTGCTGTGTTTTTTTTTATCTGGTGCATTTTTTGTTGTAAATATCCCCCATGATTTTATATTTAAATTTTCTTCCTTTTTTTTTTCCCCTATATGGATTTTTAATATTGTATTGATATACAGTACATGTCACTTTCCTGATATTTATTTCCTCTTAGTCACTTTGCTTTATATTGTCATTTTACAACATAATAGTGTTATGATATTATATATTTATTAGTTACTTGTTTAATACTATAAGTGCTGTAAAAACACTTCTTATGTTTAAGATTTAGTCGTAATATTTTTAATATGTCTCCAACTGATGCTCAGAGTAATGAGCTTACTTCCTCAGAAAGAAAATTTATATATACAGTATATTTTTTTTTCAGGTTCCAAACTTGTACAATTTATGCGAAGACAAATGTAGATACAGTCGATGATTGCAGGCTGGGAACAGAATATAAGATGCCCATGATAGGTTTCCTGGCCACAGACATGTATTTTCTCTCCTGATGTGGTTCTAATCTTTTTATGGCTGTGATTTTTCCGGCTGATTAGTGGGTTCACTTTGATGCAATTCAGAATGCAGTCAGTCAGTTTATCACCGTATAAGATAAAGCGGTTTATGACATGTCTTTTACAGCGGCGTGTCTGTAAATGTCCAAGATCTTGCTCCTTCCTGTGCTGGAGCATTATTTGGTAAGTTTAAAGAAATGTTTCCAAAATTACTGAAAACTTTTTCTTAAAATTTTAATTAATATAAAACCATTTAGCAGTGACCTAACTGATAATTTTTTTAAACCACTTGTGAAATTTTAATGAAGTTTTCAATTTTACATGTGTGTATCTGCATTTCTTTTACAGGTGTTATGAATACATGCGGTGCTTTCTCAGGTGAGACATTGAGAACAAACATCTGTGATGAATCTTTCACCAGCAGCTGCTAAATTATTGTTTTTGCCTTTAACAATCTATCAGGTGAAATAATTAATTCACGTCCCTAAATTCAAACTTTAAGCTGATGCTCCCCCTGTCAGTCATGATGGCTCCTGTATGCGATGCATATTTCATCAAGGGAGCATGATTGAGTTTGTGTCAGATGAATAATACAGGGAACAGAGGATGACAGTTAGTGGTCCTGTGAGGGACGTTGAGTGGGCTGTGACGCCTCCTCTGTGGAAAACCGAACTGAACTACCACATGGAAGCTAGTGTGTGTGCTGTTTTTTGTGATAATATGCTATTAATGGTGACCGTGTGTGTGTATGTGTGTCTTCCTGTACAGGGGTCCTAATGGTGTATTTCTCGGGGTATCTCATTGAGGCCACAGGCTCGTGGGCGTCTGTGTTTGCCCTCATCACCACAGTCAACCTGCTGGGCCTTTGCACCTTCCTGGCTTTCGCTGAGGCCCGCCGGGTCGACATTGACTCTAGCAAGGTGCGCCACCACAACATTCACATTTAAATCAGTAGTCATCAGACGGACAAGAGTGCTATTCCCAAGGAAGAGGTGACCTTGGGCAACCAGCAGCTAGGACATTATCCGTGTTGGAGAACTGGCCAAAGGAGCAGCACTTGGATAAAGCCTGCATATAACATCGGGGAAACTTTGGATTGGATCCGTGTCTGGTTGAGGGAAGAACTGCAACAGTTACTGAAAAGCACACAGCATTGTCTGCACAATGTCACTGAAAAATCTTATCGAGTTGAATCCTACAAAAACACAGCCGTGTCAGTGGATGCTGTGTGAGTTCAGGGAGGAGGACCAAACTACCTCCAGATCCCAGCTCGTGCAGCAGATGGTGGTCACACAGTTGCTTGGCTACTGTTTACGCTTGTTACAGAATGCGTTACTTAAGTCGCAGAGATGGTTATCCGAAAAAGCAGTAGCTCACTTTTTTGTGTGTGTACCGAAGGAGCTGTGAGAATGATGGATGTGTTAGTCTCAGGAGCTCTCTGACAGCTGTGACAGACCAAGGTGGTGGGTTCTTACCCTGCGGGAATGGGGGAGGCGGTGTTTTTGACGCAGGGAGAGTCCTTTAGAGTCTTTTATTACTATGCCCTACTCACCCATCTCTAAGAGAACTGTCTGAGTGACACCTCATTACCCAGCCACTAATTACTTGGCAGGCACTCTAATGTCCTGTACGATTTACCTTCTACGGTCCCCATCCCCATGGTTACAAGCTCATCTTATCTTTACAGTTCGGAGCGGGTCATGCTTTATTTCAACACGGTTTTGAATGAGTACATTCTCCCTGATTGTTGTCCTGAAGAATATCTTTGGAGTCAGGAGACCAAAGGTTATTAATTATTTTTATTTTATTTCTATGTGATTGCATGTAATAGAAATACCTCACCTAATTATTTTGTGAACTTATATATTTATATGGCTTATTGATTCCCTTTGTCCATTTCAAAAATGTTTTTGAGAGAAAAAATATATTCAGTTAGATAACAGAAAAAGTAACATATCAGCTAAGATGATAGAAAATCAGTTAGTTATCAAAATCTGATGCAGTATGGAAAAGCCAATAGTTGTCCTCACCTTTTCTTCCTTTCTGACCTGCACTTTTCAGTCTAAAGAGACATTGGTAGAAAGAAACTTGTCCATATATTCACTTCCACCCTCATTATCACACTTAACATCATTGTTACCTAGCATCTAGACAGGAAGTGATGTCAGTATTTGGGAAGGAGCTCGTTAGCAGAGGAGGAATCACATTCACTTGTCATGCTGGTGTCAGACAGTGTTTTCACCCTCTGGCTCATTAAGGCAACTTTAAATACCATAGTCTCCATGTTACACACTGTCATAATGAATGTTGCAGGGCAGGTGAGAGGATTACAAATCATGTCTTGGGTTCAGTTCAGTTGAAGAGCTGGAGAAGATTTGGTGTAATATTACTGCAAAGTCTGTAGCAACAGCAAGTTAGCTGCACAGTTCTGACTGAATGTTGAAATGATTTTCCGTAGCATTTCTGTTTTACATTTCACGTCCAATCGAGATGCTTACTTGACATGTGTACCTTTTTTAAATCTATGCATTTATTATTTTTGTGCCTAATTTAAAGCAATGAGAAAACTGCAAGTTGTGCTCATTGTGGTCACACAGTGTCATTGATCATTGCACATTGCTAATATTTGCCTTGTTTTGCAGGAGTTGCTTTTGTGTCACTTGTCATTGTTATTTACATACAAAGGCACATAGGCTCATGTTTTCTTGGATGTTTTCTACATGCACTTGGAAGTTTATCTTTTGGCTGAACATTATGTCTAATTTCTGAAATGCCTGTTATGTTTCTTACAGTGTCATGGTCAGTGGTTACAAAAATGAAATCTGATATCCACGTCATTTTTGAATTTGTACATACACTATGTTTTATAGTGATTGTACAAAAAAGTGTACGCCTGGACCTTTCAGATACACAATTAAGTCTATTTACATAAGAATGCTTTACAAAAATAATCAGCCTTCAACATTTTTATTTATTTATTTTTTTGGGAAACCAATGCCACACATTCCTCAGATGTTTAACCCGCCTTAGCAGATGTGCATTATTTACAGCTACGTTCATCGCTAGCCCCTTTTTCTCAGTTACTGTGTTGATGTCCTGTAAAACGTAAACATTTACATGATAATTCGCTGGAGTTCTGTTCACCAACATATCTCACTGTAGGTTCCTGAAAGCCTTCTGGCAATTAGTTTTTAATAATGTGTAAGATATGTATGATAAAGAGAAAAACATTATTGCAAGAAAATGCAGTATTCTAATGCTTTTGAGATATGTTATTGATTTAAAATCATATATAAACTTTGAATAAAAATATATTTTGTCAGCATTGATGAGTGCTTTTCGGTCTGCTGCATTGTCTGCATGTATTTTCGCTGTAGTGCCACAGAGAGGCAGCACAGTATCAGTGATGAGGAGAGCACATGGCGCCATCAAGCCTCCAAACACTTCACTCACATTTTCTGTGTGTAGACTGGAGGCCTTCTCTTAAGATCTCTTTTGAAGTTTTCATTGAGATGACTTCCAACTCACAGTAAATATTACCCATAATTCCACTAACATTTTCACACACCTACATGCACTACATACCAGAATGAAAAAGGGGTTTTCCACCACAAAGCTGAAAACCATTTATCTGTACATCAATAGCCAATTCTGTGTGTGGATCAGCTGTTGAGCAGGTTCTAGTGCAGGTCTGTCCTGTTCACACTATCGGCTCACTACAGGCCCAGATCCCGAGTCCGGGCCAGCAGGACGTATGCGATGGCACCATATGGCAGGATGCTGCGTGCCATGTTGGCTAGCTGGCACTGCCCACGTGTGAATGGCCAGACGCTAGTCAACCCAACCCACTCTTTCTCATGGGACCGAACGGCTCAGGTTGCCATGGAGACGGGTGGCTTGTGGCTGCCGCGTGGCAATGAAAAGAAAGGGAGGGGTCACAAGTGAGTGAAAGTAACAAGTCAGATAGAAGTCAGTGGAGTGGAGTGGAGTTGGCAGGGAATTTGGCTCTTAATGCACAGTTCATACAAAAACAGCCACAGTGCTAAAGAAGTGGTCAGTCGCTTACTGGAGTGCTCTCACTGTCAAAAAATGGTGTTGTAAAAGCAGACATAATCATGATGAGTGGCCCACTATTTAATTAGCAGAGATGAAACACTGTAAGGGGAGTGTAGGGGAGCGGGGAGATAAACCCTCCCCCAACTTGTCGGCTGGTAAGAGTAACCCAGTAAAGGCAGGCCCCATCAGAGAGCCAGAGATACATGTAAATGAAATAGCCCCATTAATTAGTAATTAACATCAAGTTAATGACATTTCACTGTGTCGCCATCTCATCCTGTGTCCTTCCTCTGTGGTGGAGGGGCTGTCTCTCAGCTCCCTGATCTGAATGCTAATTAGTGCAAAGCTAAAGTGCCATATAGGGCTACCTAATAATATAGAGGCCCAGTTTAAGACTGGTCATTGTGTGGGGAGGATTAATCACTTTGTAGTAATAGATCAGGAGGCTTTATAAGTCTGCCACTCCTTGGAGGGCTGTGATATTGAGGGCCATTGACAGGTTTTATGTGCTAATTGCGTTGCGCCTGTTAGCCTAATGTTGGGCTATCCCTTATGACTTAGAACTACTTTCAACCATTCTTCTAGTTCTCCAAATATATCCAAGAAATATTTCTGTTAAATGAGCATAAAATGGTTTGCTACGTCAAATCTCATTATTTCAGCGTCTTGCCTGGTTTGATTGAGTTTGAGGGCCCGGCAGTGGATACATTCTCATATGTTTTGGGTCCCCTCCTGAGTCTAAATCAGTTCTGTGACAGAGGTAATTTTACATGATTTGACTGCAGTCAGACGCAGCATCTCTGTGAAGCTAGATGAAACATGAAGCTAACACTCTGTACACAGCAGTGTTCCTGGAATGGACAAGAATGTCAGCCCCAAAATAAAGGAAATATATTCACTCACTGATGTGCGGGGTTATGTCCTGCAATGCTAAACTATGCTTTGAATCGGCGACAGTTTTCTGTGTTTCCATTATTATTTCCTCTTCTTTCCTTGCTACGAACATCACTGTCTGTCAGCCTTTGTGTCTCTTCTCTGCTGCCCTCCTTCTTTTTTCTTTTCTTTTCATTCCCAACTCTGTTCTGATACATAATTGACCCTTTAAAGGGATCCCCTGATGCCAAAGCACATCGACCATTAGCACACCAACACACACATACACACACAACCAAATATGTTGATTTCTGTCAATTAAACCCTATCAGCTGTTTGCCTCCTGCTAGACATATGGCCTGTGTTAAATCTAAAGAGCAAATGGAGCCGCCATTGAGAGGGGCATCATTTTAATGGAACCCTGAGGGACAAGACCCACACCTGCGCAATAATAACATTCAACCATGCTCAACCCACTGGCCAGATGAGGACAGTGTTGGTTTGTGTGTGTGTGTGTGTGTGTGTGTGTGTGTGTGTGTGGGTACATACATACACATGCCATTTGTTCTTCTTAATCTTATTTCAGGCCCAGCAGCAATAGAAAGTCTGTGGAGAACAAAGTCATATCCAACAATGGCAGTTTTTAAGTGAAGCTAACATTGCAGCTCGCTGAACATATAGGTATGTTCGGTTTGAATCCTTCTTAACAATGCCTTCCGTTTTCAGAGCCACACCAGGAGAAGGGTAGCTCATGCTGTTTTTAGCCTCTAACATTGGTTATTATATAAGCCAGAAACACAAAAACACAAACGCACTCCATCTCTGCAGAACCAACTCTCCCCTGCAGTCAGAGGAAGAGAACAAATTTTTTTCTTTCCTTCTTGTTTTGCCAAATGAATGGTTTTGGAGTTCACAGGTCCTTAGTCAGAAACGGAGACAAATAACAGAACAAATGTTTAGAAATATAATTTTAGAAAACAATATGGTGCTGTGCCTTTGGCAGTGAGCGTCAGATGCTTTGTTTTAAGACAAGAAGAGAACAAATGAAATACTCTCATATGGCAAATCTTTCCAATTCATCCATAACCATTTCAAGTATTTTTGTTAAATGTGAACTCTTCTATATTATCTGTGGTCTCGGTAAACATACCAGTCGAACAATTATGTTATTCCACTGAAATATTTTTGCTGGGGCTGCAACTGAAAATTGTTATTGCTCAATCTGCTCATTATTTGCTTGATTAATAATTTAGTTGAATGTGAGAAAATAGTGACACTCAAATTGGTCCAACCACAGCCCAAATATAGTCAATTTACTTCTCCTACTTCACATACGACAAAGAAAAGTGGCACTTCTTCAAAACTGAGCAGCTGGAGCCACGAAATGTTCATCAGCTTTGCTTGAAAATAGTCAAAACAGTTGCAGATAAATTTTCCGTTGATCAACTAATTGATTAATTGACTGACAGATTCAGCTCAGATTCTTAGTGGATCATGTGACATGGAGATACATGCAAAACTGAATACAACACTTCATCCCTGGCTCTGATTTTGAATCCACTATGACTGGTTATGCATAAAGTGTAAACTTTGCAATGAGGATAGATCAGGTGAAATATCAGTTCAGGAATGAATAGTTGTTTGTTACAAAAAACAATGAAAACAAATTCAGTTGCTACATGCAGATCTAGTGGTGCAATTGATGATGATTTTCATTACAATCTGTTGGTTTTTTCAATTAATTGATTCATCGCCTAGTGTACAAAATATGAGGAAATAGTCAAAAATGT